>NC_088870.1:10718339-10803858 GCF_032884065.1 Artemia franciscana | reverse complement strand
GGTGTCAGAGTGTCAAGCACCCCAAAAAGAAGCTCTTGGATGAACGATTTTTGAAACTTCCTAGTGGGTATTAGTGGGCCAACATGGAGAGACGTCCCGTTCCTGTGGGCTAACATACCTTTTCCTGTTCGCACATAAGTTTAACCCATCGATAGTGAAAAAACCAACCTTTGGGTATTAAATTAAAGCTCATATATGAAAAAGAGCTTAAAAGCACTTGGTACTTTGTGATTAATTTGAATCACGAATTTAGTTCAACTTTTTCCTACAACTAGAGATTTTGATTAGTAAAATTTTCGAATTCTTATGTAATTCAATCAGGCTTCTGGTCCCTAAACAACATCAAACCCAAGAAGCGAGAGAGACTAAGGTGAACAGAAGAAAACATGAGATTGTGTTAAATGGTAAAAAACAGAAGCGGAAGATTCCCGTTAAATTATCTTCAATACTGAATAAATAGGTTTCGAAACACAAAAAAATAAAGCAAATTCATATTTGCTTCTTGATGATTGAACTGAAACCCTTCAAATTTTTCTCTTGTAACATTCAAATGTATTTTCATGTAGATTTTACCAAGTTATACCGCGCAATTGTACACGCTCCATGGTATGGTGTTGAAAAGAACACACAAAAAATCTACTTCTAGAAAAAACTTAAATAATATGGCCTGTGGCACCCGCAACATATTTGTAAACAGAGTGCGGGAATGGAGGAAGTTGACCCCTTCAAATATTTGTCTGAAGGACACTCCAAAAATTCAAATTGTAGCAAATCATTTTTTTCATGGTTTCGACACCCCCACTCCTTAGGGAGACTCTAATCTCCCCCTTCCTTAAGGGGAAGACCTATTGCACCTATTTTGCAACCAGGAGGAAAAACGGAGGAAGAGTATCCGGATGTTCTAAGTTAGATTAGGATAAATCCTCCAGAAATGATCTTCTTCTTTTGTCATTATCGAATCAAAAACGTCTATCTTATTTACGTAAAATTAAAAACTTTCAGAGAGGGAAGGGGGATGATTTATCATAATGCAGCTTCAAACCCATTTCATTGCTGCTACAAAATTATAATAAAAATGGTTTGGTATTTACATTGCAGCAGTAATTCAAAGGCATCACTTCTCGGTTTGGGGAGGGGGGTCACAACCCATTAAAGGCTGATAATCCCATGAGGAAAAGGTTGCAATTGGCCAGAAGAAATTTAACACTTGGCTGCGAAAAAAAAACCTATTTATGTACAGACGTCAATGGTCAATACAAATATAAAAATTTATAATAAAAAGTTATTTTATTAATAAAATAAAAAGTTATTTTTATTTTAAATAAAATAAATTTTTAATAAAAAGATTTGTATTAAATTTTTAATAAAACAAATTTATAAAATAAGGTTTATAAAAATAAAACCTTAGAAAAATGAACAAGTGCCAATGAAAAACTAATGAGACAATTACGGTCTACAGATGAAATAGATATTGAGGCTCAAGTTTGTACTTATTGTAATGGGGTCATGAGAATTTTGAACTTTTTTTTAGCTATTTTGGCGTCTCGTGACTGAAAAAAGGTGACCACCATACACTTTTGCGTCAAGTGTAGAGGAGTCAACTCAATAGCTTCCCATTTATAAACCGGATTCCTCATTTTTTGATCTTGCAACGCCCGGTTGGACACTGAAATTGACGCAATTTATAGCAACCGATACTACAGGAAATAATTCTCATGTTATTGCTGACAATAAAATTAATATGAATTAAACTTGCCTATTAAATATCAATTAAACTAAATATATTAATAAATACAATAACTTGTAGCTGCGCTTGCTTAAATGGTGCTGGGGGGAGGGGGGAAGGGTAAATGAAATTTGAATTAGCAAAGCAAATTAAATGTAACCGCAGGATTTGTCTAAAAAATTACAGGCAAATAATCCTCCCGGAAGCTGTAACGATTTGCCTATGAAAGCAAATATACATTAAACTTCGAAGGAGATTTATCTCACTTTTTCAAAAATCAAAGATATGAAAATAATTCAACTAAACACAAACTGCTTGACCAACAGCAAAAAAAAAGAGCTAAAAAGTATTCTAATAAGAGAAAAACCATACATTGTGTGTCTACAGGAAACATTCCTGAAAGAAAAAATGAAAATTTTGTTCAATGGTTATAAATGCTATAGATAGGACAGATGTAATTCAAAGAGTGGAGGATTACGTACTTTGATAAGGGACTACCATGTTAGTGAGGAAATCCCTACCACCTTTGGTGGACAAAATGAAATTGGCATAATAAAACTAAACAATATTAATGGGAATACACTCTCAATTGTAAACTACTATAATAACAAAACTAACAACTTTGATAAAAAAAAAAAAAAAAAAAAAAAAAAAAAAACAACTATGGAGCACTCTCTAAAACATTCAAAACCCCAAAATAATTATGGGTGACTTCAACCTACACCATCAGACATGGAACAATCAGGCAAAAAATCACCAAAAGGCTAACTGCCTCTTAGAAATAATAAATTATCTAAACTTCCACATAGCTACCCCCTACAATCTTGAAACTCACTTATGCAAGCAAACTGGAAAAATCACAACAATATTTCTAACCATAATCTCAAGGGACCTACAACTCTAAACAACTATATACTCCTCTCATGATTTTGATAGTGACCACTACACAATCTAAATAGAAACAAATACCAATTACACAAAAATCTCACTTTTTCAAAAATTTGTTACGCAGATTTGCGCGTCAAAATGGAAGCACTTAGGTCTTGAGGCAAAAGTCAAGCAGCTTCCAAAAATATTTTCAGGTCAAATCTAATTTATATCCATCGTAAATTCCATGTATGTAACAATTTACACGGGTGCCATACGAAATTCTGGAGTTACACACCTCAGATCATGAAGGGAAAATATAATTCACCAATTTACTGGGTTTCATAACTATTTTTAGGTTTGAAAGCTTATAATACCGAACTTCAGCGCTAATTTAACAAAAAGTTTGAATCCTTTACAAATTTTACAAATCTATTTTTGTTATAAGTAGACTTCTTATTTCCCCAAGAATCAAGAAACACAATATTTAAAAATAGCATCGTTTGAAGTCCTCCCTCTACCCCCCTCCCGCTAAGGGTGATACATGCAATTTATATTTAAACCTCTCCTCTGCAGGCGCATCAACATTAAAATGACGTTTTCTACTTCGGTTATAGGTGTTGTAATAATTGACGTTTTATACTTAGATAAAATATTGTAAAATTATAAATAGTTTTATACCTCAGTAAAATATTGAGGAAGGCGCCAGTGAAATCAATATCAGAAAAATCGATGAAATTTAAACTGTCTTTTAGGTAATGCTAAAAAATATATTATGAATAAATATTAAAATACTTAAACTGGCTTTGGGTTAATGTAAGCAATGCTGATATCGTAGAGAAAAAATACTCATATTATAATAAAAATAATATTATTTAGCCTACTATAGAAAATATAACTAAATAAAAAAAGCTTGATTAGTTAATATTATAATTAATTAATATACATTGTATTTAACATAATAAATACATAGAATATAATTAAACATATATTGGGTACTTACGTATTATTGCGACCACACCCAAGAAGTGACCAGTGGCAGATTTTTAGTGGAAGTTCCCAACGGAGGAGAAGAAACTCTATTCGAACAAATTCAGGTACACATTGAGCCAGGATAAACAATCATTTCCGATTGTTGGAGGGGCTACAACACAGCTGAGCTGGAGCAAGCAGGTTTCATACACTTGACTGTGAACCACACTTATCGACCTTGAGACCAGCACATCTATTCAACAAGTAGAGAGATAATGTGGGGTTCCGCAAAGTGGAGGACTAAACAGCACCAAGGTACAGCCCACCATCATTTGAAATCATATCTAGCGGAGTCCATGTGGCGAGTGGCAGTAACGGCAGAAGGCAGAGCTCCTTTCAACACGATTCTTGCTGACATCTATGCGTTCTGGGCGGCCTGCTTTCCATAATTCTGTGCTGTAGTTTCCGTAATTTTATTACTAAAGAGTTATGTTTTTAACATATTTTGGTATATTTCATTAGGATTAACCTAACTTCACTTCTCGGATGTGGTCTCTTTAACACCCATGTACCATATATTATAATAATTCTTAAAACAGTTGGGTTATATAGATTTTTTTTTTTAGTATGTTGCTAGAAGATCAAAAGACAAACCTTTATTTTGATGTCTTTTGGGGCCAATCTTTTTACTTCTGACAGCAACCTATCACCAAAACCCTAGAAAGTAAAATCAATTTAATTTTTTTTTTGTAAGCTAAAAAACCAATACCACCATTTTAATTCCAAAATTCAGTATATGAAATAGTATATTAAAGAAACTGCTAAAGCAGTCGATAAATTTATTTGACATAGTAAATAGGAATAAACGCATAAGGAAAGTAAAAGGCAAGCGCTAAATTTAAACAAATTTCATCTATTAAGAGAGGTCAATCTTAAGAATTTTAAATCATTATTATTATAAGATTTGTTATAATATTATGATCTATTTAAAATTAGCTAAAAAATTCCGAATGTTGTTACATTCCCAGTGACATAACTTTTTTGTTGTTATGCCGATAATTAAAGAAGAAAAACAAGACAATCAAAACTGATATTTTATAAAACGATGGTTTACAAAAACAAATATGGGCTAGTACACAGTTATGTTTTGACCTCATATTTAGCTTTTTGGGCATTTCCTGACGACAAAAATTCTTGATTTGAGATTTTGAGGTTTTCACTCTTTTTTTATTGGAACAGAAAAAATAACAGAAAAAAACCAAAAAAGAAAAAAAAACTAAAACAAAATAGAAAAAAACCTAAAAAGAAAAAAAAAGAAAAAGAAAAAACTAAAAAAAAGAGTATATGAATATATTTTTTGTTTGTTTCATTGTAATGGTAATCAAGAGACACAGCTCTATCCACTACGTTATCGCAGGGTGTAAGAGAAAGTAATTCTTGGATAACATCATGAACTTACTTTGGTAGATTTACCTTCCTATAATAGTCACTAGCTTGCATGACGTTTTCTTCTGCTTCAAATATGTATAAAAAAAGAAAAAAGAAAAAAAAAACTAATAAAAATAACAGAAAAAAAGAAAAAAAACTATAAAGAGGATAGAAAAAAACATAAAAGAAAAAAAAGAAAAAAGGGAAAAACTATAAAAAAAAGAAAAAAAGAAATAAAGCAAAGAAAAAGAAAAACAATTAAAAGAAAAAAAACTAAAAAGAAAACAAGGAAAAAAACTTAAAAAAACTATACGCAGTTAAAAATTAGCACCTTGCATACGTGTTGCTGTGGCGCGCACCGCAAGAACGAATGGGAGTGGTGTTGCAACGTGTTGTTGGATCACGCAGCACCACAGCAATGCGTGGAAGGGGCGGGGGTAATAGGGGGCGGGTGCTAGTTGACACTCCACGTATTGCTGGGGCGCGCAACACCCCAGCAACACGTGGCACGGGTAAGCTAGTTTAATATAAACTTATCCATAAAATGAACTTCGATTTTCCCACATAAATGTGACAAGTGTGACAACAGCATTGCAATATTCTTGTATATGAAAATGACGTCACTCACATAAATACAGATTTTTCAAATTTAAGGCTTTTAACGAATTTTCTCAAAATTTTGACCTATCTTCTATCTAGATCATTTTTAGGGCAGAATATGCTAGGAAACGAATTTTCCCGAAAAAATATGGAGCCTTTTCTGAGAAAAAATACATAAATACATATACAATTATCGCCCGCTTATAAAGATTGTATATATCTTTATAATATATATTTAAATATATATTTATATTAAATTCTGTATCAAGGTCGATGTTTGAGGGATAATGAGCCAACATAATTGTCGGAAAGGCAGAAAGTTTTTTCTCCCACGATGCTCTTTTAAAAGCTAAAGAGGTAATACACGGTGAGCTTGCGATCAGTTCTAGATTAACCAAATGTCAAAAAGGACGACGGTAATGTTTTATATTTATTTAAATGGTTGCTAAGGCAGCTAAAGAGAAACAAGTCATGCTATTATTTGCAATCTTTTCTCCGAGTGACACTCCTGTTATTGTTGATGCTGTTGCTGCTTCTGTGGTCTCGCAAGTGAATGAACTCAATCAAAAAAATTGATGAACTTATCCAGAGAAAGTCGAACAAACAGAAATTATCTGGCTTTACAAGCCTCCACACACCTCCCAATCAACTCCAGCGCAACGCAAAGCCACTTACTTATGCTAACCAAACTTGTCTTCAAGTGAGGGAGCAATTTCTAGACAGTTTATGTCCGGTTGCTTCGAAAGATATTGAACAACTAAAGCGTTCTGATAACAAATGGAAAATTGTCCTACGAAGAGAAAATGCTGCCAACTATATCACTGAAAGTGTGAAACAGTCCCAGCAAAATATAACATCGTCAGTGAAGTCTCCGACTTTCATCGCAATCGTTAAAAATGTTCCACCAGAAATAGATGAGCTCATAGTATGTATTATTAAATGCTCTACAGTAGTTCAATGTGGTAGATCTAGGCCATTTTAAGTTTATTTTGAACAGCGCCTTCATTTGCAGACATTCTTGAGTGAATCTGTCAAAATAGGCTACGAAAGACTTCCTGCTTAACAGTTCATTTTCATGCCAAAAAACTGTTTTAATTGTCACCAAGTTGGCCACAAAGCAGCGGAGTGTAAAAAACTGACCCCGTGTTCAAGATACGGTTCTGCCGAGCACATCTCATCCCGTGAGAATCCGTGCTCTGAGTCAATTTTCTTTATAAGATGTAAGGTTGCTGGTGACACCAGTTACAGCGTAAAGTGCCCGTCCGATCTAGATAGTGAAAAAAGAATTTGTAATGCACCCACCAGGAATCTCTGCTAAACAGAACCAAGATGTGAGATTTGTTTTATGGAACATAAATGGTAATTTCTAGAGTAAAATATCAGTATTGGAAGGTAAGCTGCCGAATAATGACAATATGTGTTCAGGAACATTTCCTTACACGTCCTAGTGTTTGTTTATTGGATATATGCAGAGACTTTGGTACTTTTTCCGTTTTCGCAACTTTAGTCTCAGCGAGTATTCAATCGAGTTTGTTTAGTTCTAGTGATACTTTTCTGTAAGGTAGTGAGGCAGAAAGGGCAGGGTCTTGCGTAGTAATAAATGTTTATTTGCCCACTAATCATAAGAATGACAAATCGGAACTATTATTTGCAAAAGCCCGTGAGAAATTGCATGCATGAATTAGACTGTTGCTGGGGACTCTAATTGTGATATTAGTTTTTCTGAATTTGCAGTATCACTTCGTGCTTCTATTCTCCGTGGTATTTTTTTCTGATGAGCTTATTATGCAGCCGAAAACTGAAAATTTCACATATTCACACTTCGTCTCGTACATCAAATTTGGATCATGTGCTTACTTCGATTGACTTCCCAGTTTCTGTGGTCACCGTAATATCTAATTACCAATTATCTGTTCATACCCCCATAGCAGCGTTTTTAAACTAGATTTAACGTAAACAACAATGAAAGGTACACCCAAGCCTAAGCGGTTTTCAAAGATAGACTGGGGTAAAGAAACACTAGGGTCGTTTAATTAGAACAATAGTGAGCTTTATTAAAAGTATTTAAACAATTCATCTTAAAGAGTGTTGAGGAAGGGGAAACCCCCTTCATATTTGTAGTAATTTGTGTTTGTGTTCGTTTTAAGTTTTAGTGTTACTCCCTGCCATCAGTTGAAAAAACTAGTTTTTTTTTTTAATTTGATATCAGATAGAAAAATCTGACTATTGTTAGAAACCTCAAATCTGTGTCTAAATAACCATAAAATAAATAAAAAAAGTCTTTTTTTAACTGAAAGTAAGGAATGACATTAAAACTTAAAACAAACATAAAAATCATTCCGCATATGAAAGGAACTATTCCCTCCTTTACGCCCCGCTCTTTAAGCTAAAGTTTTTTATTGTTTTAAAAATAGAGTTTTGAGAGAGTCAAGCATCATCGTAAAGAGCGAGGTGTTGAGGAGGGGATAACCCTTTCATATACGAAATAATTTCATATACGAAATAATGTCGTTCCTTAGTTTTCGTTAAAAAAAACTTGTTTTTTTTATTTCATTTCTGAACGTTTTGAATTGATGCACGTTTCAAGGATTGCTCACCGTAAATGAATAGCTAGAGCGAAATTTGCATATAATTTTACTTTTTTTAACTAATAATAACCTTATAACAACCTAAGTTAGATTTCCGTTCCAGGTACTTAAGAATGACCCTTGAATCACAAGGGCTGTTTAATTAGAATAATAACCTCTTTTAAAAGTTAAAAAAATAGTATAGGAGCCATCTATTTAGGAGAGGCAACCCCCCTCATATACGTAATATTTTCTGTTCATTTTAAGTTTTAATGTTACTCCCTACTTTCAGTTGAAAAAAACCTGTTTTTATTCAGTTTCTGATCGTTCATTAAATAATGCTGAGAAATCCGGCACCCCCTTCATGAAAAATTCCTCTCCCCATGAATCCTTTCCTTCATGGAAAGATCCTCCTATGTAATCTTCTCCCCCGACCTCCCTACCAGAAAAAACACCCTGAAAACATCTGTATACTTCCCAATAACCAATACTACATGTAAACAATGGGCAAAGTTCACAACTTGAAGCCCTTCCCCCGGGGACTATGGGGATTAAGTAATCCTCAAAGACATAGTTATTAGACTTTTTTGACTATGTTGCACAAAATAGCTATAATCAAATTTTGATCGGGTGAGTTTGGGAAAAATGAGCGTGGTAGGGTGTCTAATTGTCCTCCGATTTTTTGTCACTTAAAAAGGGCCCTATAACTTTTAATTTATGTTCGAATGAGCCCTCTCGTAATTTTATAGAACCAATGGGTCGATACGATAATTCCTGGAAAAAACAACAACAAATAAACACACATTCCTGATCTTTCTTCTGGCAAAAAAATGCAAAAATTCCACATTTTTGCAGATAGGAGATTGAAACCTCTACAGTAAGGTTCTCTGATACGCTGATTCTAATTTACGATTTTCCTTAAGATTCTACGACCTATGGGGTGTTTCCCTTTAATTCTTTCCATATGACATCCTCCCACCCTAACCGTGGACGACATGCTCTACGTTTGGCTTTGAATGGTTGGCTGAAAAGAATATCTTTGGCAATCTGTCACCTTTAATTCGTAGAACGTGCCCTAGCCATTTCAACCTTGCACTCATTACAGCCCTAGAATGCGAAATTGAACCAAATTTTCGTACAGCCTACTATTTTAGATACAGTTAGTCAGTCGGGTACCTAAAACAATCCGTAGACAATTTCTCTGGAAAACATTAAGCACATCATCCGTTTTTCGGAGCGTCCATGCTTCAGAGCAATACTCGACCACTGACATCGCTGTAGCCTTCAATATTCTAATCTTGGTTCTCAGACTTATCTTCCTATTCTTCCAAACTTTTTTTTAAACTGTGAAAAAACACATTGGGCTTGGGCTATGCTACTTGACTACTACACAATAATACTACATAGGTAAGTCAAGCTGTCCACTTGATCCATCGTCTCACCATCACCTTTTCATCTTCAGCTATTCCTAGCCTTAGCGACTTAGTCTTACTAACATTAGTTTTCGAACTTGTTTTAATAGTCTGGACAGAAAAACTTCTAAAAGTTCAATCAATTTGCTAACACTAGCATCTAGGATGCTTAAATCATCAGCCTAATCTATGTATCGGATATTTTTACTTCCTCATTTGAATCCATGTTCTCCCATTGTCTTTCCTGTGCTCCTTATGACAAAATCCATCAAAAAGATCCATGTAAAGGGGGATAGAACACAGCCCTTCTTAATTCCTGATTTAATACAAAACCAGTTGCTAAACTCATTTCCTACCTTAACAGCAATGTCATTCTCGTACATAGCACTAATCACTTTTTGCATTTGTCTGATGTATCATATAAGGGTGCGACATTCGCTAAAGCTCTTCTTTCAGCTGAATCAAACGCTTGTTCATAATCTATAAGACCGGGGACTAAAGGTGTTTGATCACTCAGACACTTCTCATTTATTAACCCAAGGGTGAAAATTCGGTCAATACATCCTCTACCCTTCCTAAAACCATTCTGTTCTTCTCTTAAGACTTTATCTATAGCATGCCTAGGTCTAAATAGTATCATCATACTTAGTAATTTGGTACCTACAGAAACTAGACTAATGCCTCTATAATTACCACGCTCATTCTTAAAACCTTTCTTATAAAGAGGTTTAATTAGGATTTTTCTAAAATCCCTGGGTACTACCCCTGTTTCAAAAATCCTATTCATAATCTTTAGTAAATTATTTCTAATTTTATAACCACCATATTTAAGAGTCTCATTTACCAAACTATCAGCACAAGGGACCTTCATCTTTAATCTTTTTAGTACTGTCACTAATTCTTCTTCGCAAAATCAATCTTCCTTCGCATTCAAAGTGTCACTAATTTTTCCATTCTCATCTGTAGATTTTCCGGTAAAGGAAAACATATCTTTATCTTTTCCTTTTTGATAATGAAGTGCTTCCACCTTACTTCATGTACTCTTTGAAGTCGAGTCAGTGAGACATTACTAGCTAAATATGCCTTCGACAAAATAAACGCAAAACCAATAGAAAATTTTAATAGCGACCAGATAAATTTTAATTTGGGAAAAACAGTAAATTTTGACCATGGCGGTATGTCGAGATAAGCACAAAAAAGGAAATTTTACTGTCCTTAACTTCGGTGTTGTTAATTGCCTATGAATGCTCTACAATTTAATGTTTGCGCCCCATATATTTTTTATTACGCCGTTTTGGAAGTTAAGACTGAACGTCTTATAATCCGTAGAAACTTCTTGAGATGTTGTTAGTTTTTTTCTTGGCTTTCCTCTTTGGATCAGGAATACTTGTGCCGCTTAAAAAAAAAAAAAAAAAAAAAAAAAAAAAAAAAAAAAAAAAAAAAAAAAAAAAAAAAAAAAAAAAAAAAAAAAACATATAGTTTTCGATATTACTGGGAAAATGTAAGGACTTCCGCTAAGGTTTCAAGCGCGTTGAGAACGTATTGTTAATTTTCCTCTGAGTTGCATCCGTATTTAAATGTTAATGTTTTATCAGAGGTGTTTTCATTTTCCTAATTTTTTAAATTAGGGATTCCAAAAGAATCCCTGAGGTCTTTGATGCGAGCAAACTGTCTCTCTATTTATAGTGTTTGGAAAAATAGGTGTCATCCGGAAATGCGGTATAATTGCCCGATTTGCGGTTATCTTGACGGGCTGGACAATTGTGTGGGTGTGGACAATTCTTTGTGTGGGTGGTCATAAGCCCCTTCTAGCAACTTTGAAGTCGACGTCGAAAACAAATTTAGTAGTAATGGGAAATTTTGTCCGGAAGGGTCTTATTATTCGAAAGTCGAGTGTTACATGATTTAGTTGTTTGTTGTTGTATATGTATGTATACGGCCTGAAAAATGGCTTTAAATACAGTCATTCATTCATTTCCTATGCTGTAGCTTTGTTTAATGTAAATCAATTTTTGTTGTTTTTTACTTCTTATGTTGATTGACTGTATTTTCTTTTATCCTTTATTTACTCGTGATGTTGATAAAGAGGGCATAAATAAATTAGTATTATTATTATTATCCATCTTTAAACGAGTAACAATTGTGTATTAATGTATGTATGTTTATGAAAATGTTCAACATTTTTATGTTTGAGCATTGACGAGTTTAACAACATTTTACAAGGGAGTTGGGTAATGGCCACCACAGAAGATTTGTCAATATCCCAAGACTCATTTGCAAAAGTCACAAGGTTGGAAAATAAATTTCGAGATATCAAAACAAAAAACAAAATTATTAATATGATTTTAGATGTTCACATTTGATATATCAGGTTAAAAATGTTCATGATATTTTATACTTGAGCATAGAGGAGTTTAACCACACTACTACGTTCTTTAACAACTGCCTCTGATAATTAATCAATATCCCAAATTGAACTTGCAAAAATCACAAGGTTTGGAAAGAAACTCTAATACATTAAGAAATAAAAATACAAGCATTTAATGTACTTTTTGGGGGTAATATTTAATGTATAAGCTCAGGACTAGAATCCCAAGGAATGGAAGGTCCGAGTGGGGCAATGTGGCACCTAAAAATGATTTTTTATATAACTCATCTCCATACGTACAGCTCAATACTAAAATGTACTCGCACATTCAATACAGAAATAAAAAAATAAATTTACCACCAAATGATTGGTACAAAATACTAAACGATCTTCTTTAGCAGTCTTTCATTTTTTTTTTTATTTTTTTTTTTTATGAGGGTTAATCAAATCTGCATCTGATCCGATTATACAAGGTGTAATTTTGTCTCTAATGACAACCACTATCTTCAATAACTATACATGATAGACACAAGAATTTAGCGCCAAAACGTTGTAATATTTGCAGGTTCCCTTAATTTGGCTGTTCCCTAAAAGTTGAAGTGTCCAAGACACTAATTATATTCAATGTAAAAGCGAGAAAAAAAAAGGACTGATTCCTTATCTAAATCATATATACATTAATTATCTTGTTCTGTTGTCTCTGCAATTTACCAACTTTTCAATTTATATCCCTCCCCCTGGGCATATGCGCTAAATTATTGATAAAAAAATTCGGAGCTGATAGTATATATAAATCGGTGAAATAGTTTACACAATTCGTATGCACAAAACACAAGTAACATGTTTCTAACAGAATAAGCCTATTACCAAGAACGTCTCTTTGACGACTAACCGCATTTATTTCTTAAATAATTAGACAACACGAAAATAAGAGCACTTTAGCGAATTGGACATATATTTTCTGTACAATTCCAACAACACTAGTTGGACGCCATAGGTTCACTTAAACTAATCAGTTTTGTGGCAATAGACCGGGCTATATCACCAGCTAGTTGCTCAGGATAAATTATAAGCTACCACATATTTCAGAGAATGGTAAGAATCATTATTGCCAGGGACGGATCCAGGGGGTTGTTTAGGGGCACGCGACTCCCCCCAGAAGTTCCGAAATTGCCCTAATTACGGGTCAGAGAGGCGAAAGATAGCGATGGATGAGCTAAACAATCCTCTGATTGTTATGAAATTAGGACCTGACGTAAACAAGAAAATATTTATTTTTTAGTTCGGCCAATAAATTGGTATATAGAAAACATTCCTAGCCAAATGTAAGATTTTTAAAAGCAAAAAACATTCAGATTTCTTTGAAAATAAACTTCCAAATTAACAAAATAAAATTAAGAATGATGAAAAAAGACTGATGTAAAAAAAAGTCACATTCAAGGTTTTTAAAAGCAAAAAACACTTAGATTTCTTTGAAAATAAACTTCCCAATTATCAAAATAAAATTAAGAATGATGAAAAAAAGCCAAATTTAAGGTTTTTAAAAGCAAAAAAAAACTCAGATTTATTTGAAAATAGACTTACAAATTATCAAACAAAAACTGAGAATGATCAAAAGAGAAGACTGCATTAGAATCATGAGGTATAATTAAAAAAACTAAAAAAAAGGTAAAAAACTAAAAACTAAAAAAAAGACCAATTCAAAAACGAATGTATATACAGACCGGGACACTGGGACACAAATGACGACCGGGACACCAGGAATATAAATGACGACCGGGACACTCAAAGAGAAATTACAGACTGGGACACCGGGACACAAATGACGACCGGGAAACAGGGAATATAAATTACGACAGGGACACAGGGACACAACTACAACGGGGACGCCGGGGGGCACAGGGGGATATATAAATGACGACGGCGACACAGGGAATGGTTGATTAGCAATCACCATCAACAAAGCTCAAGGGCAATTATTAGAATCATGAGGTATAGATCTGAATACGGATTGTTTTCCCATGGACAGTTATATGTTGCATGTTCAAGAGTCGGTAAACCTGACAATCTATTTATATGCACAGACAATGGGACAGCGAAGAATGTTGTATATTCGCAAGTTTTACGTAGTTAAAAACATATATATATATATATATATATATATATATATATATATATATATATATATATATATATATATATATATATATATATCTATATTCACAGGTGGGACACAGGGACACAACTACAATGGCGCGTAACAATGGAATGCTGTCAATGGAATGCTGACAGCATTCCTACAATGGAATGCTGTCAAGTAACTATAGCAATATTTACACACAATAGGAAAACATAAAATTGCTGCAAGTCAATTTCTAAAAAAAAACTAAATTGCAATTGGATTTGGTAATATATTCGATAGGGTCTTAGTTTCGCTAATTATTAATTACGAGATTTTAAATGTTTATGTTTATGCACACGAGCAGGCAAGAACAGAATAAAATCCGATAAAAAAAATCCTGGCAAAAAACAATAAAAAAGCAGGCGAATCGTATAAAGAATGTAAGAAACTGTTCAAAGTTTTCCTACATTTAGATATAGGAAATCGTAAATAGTCTGACTCTCAAACAGTTCGTGGCAACGAACTGTAAGTAAGGAGCAACTCGGCTCAATAGTAACCGACACTTCTAAAAAACAGAATTTCGATACCAATAGATACATCAAAAGAATTAGATTTTTACGCTGATTTCAAATATATGCCTTGCTTTCATAAAAGGAGAAAATACCCCCTAAAAGTCATAGAAACTTAATGAAAATCACACCATCAGATTCAGCGTATCAGAGAACCCAACTGTAGAGGTTTCAACCTCCTATCTGCAAAAATGTTGAATTTTGTATTTTTGCCAGATGAAACATAACGGACGCGTGTTTACTTGTTTTTTTTTCCATTTTTGATCAGATCGACCCAGTGGTCCTAGAATATCACGAAAGGACCCAGTAGAACGGAAACTAAAAGTTCTAGTGACCGAAAATTGGGGGGCAACTAGGGCCCCTTCCACGCTCATTTCTTTACCGAAGTCACCAGATCAAAATTTTGAGATTCGTGCTTCGAAAAAACGGAGGAAGATTTCCAAGATATTTTCCAGAGACATTGCCTACGAATTGTTTTGAGTACCCAACTGACGGAAGCATCTCAAACAGTAAACTTTACGAAAAGTTTTGTTCAATCCCACTGTCTAGGATTATAATGAGAAAAAGGTTGAGATTGCTCGGACACGTTCTGCAGATGAAACATAACAGATTACCAAAGATTGTCCTTGTCAGCAAACCGTCTAGCGTCAAACGAAAACGAGGTCGTCCCCGAATGGCGATGAGAAGATATCACAGGGAAAGATTTAAGGGAAATTGGAACTTCCTAGGAGGGTGTAAAGAAGGAGGCTTTGAATTTATTGAGATGAAGGAGAAGCAAGTGTAGCTGTGTTGACCTCAGGCGGCTCGGTGCTGCAGTGAGGCGTTTATTAGTTGTAGTAGGAGTATATATTTATACAGATATATATCTATATATATAAAAATAAGTTGTCTGTGTGTCTGTCGAGTGACATCACTGTCCGCATATGACGTCTGAATTATTTCATCACATACCAATTCAAAAACGAATATATTGAAGCCGAAGTAGCTCAGTTATATAACTACCTGTGTTGGCGCAGTGGGTTTGACCGTAGCGTGGTAATACGGGACCCAGAGATCGAGCCATGTTGCAGGAATGCACTACAGGGCCGACGCAGGGACCTTAGTAGTCAAGAAGCGTCGTTAATCTGATACAAATACAAATACAGTAGCTCAGTTGGTAAAGCGTTATGTTCCAGGTTCTAGGTCCGAGAGGTTCCAGGTTCGAACCTTGGTTTTAGCATTAATACAAAAGAAGAAAAAAACTAAAAAAGATAAAAACTACAAAAAAACTAAAAAGAAAATACTAAAAAAACTAAAAAAATTAAAAATGGGTAAAAAACTAAACACTAAAAAACTAAAAAAAAAACTAAAAAAAACTAAAAAAAGGTAAAAACTACAAAAAAACTAAAAAGAAAAAAACTAATAAAAAAACTAAAAACTGAAAAAGAAAAAAAAACTAAAAAAAGGAAAAAAACTGACAAATAAAGGAGAAAAAGAAGACTAAAAAAAAAATAAAAATATAAAAAAACTAAAAAAGGTAAATGTATTCAAGCCGAAGTAGCTGAGTTGGTAAAGCGTTATGTTCCAGGTTCTAGGTCCGAGAGGTTCCAGGTTTGAACCTTGGCTTTAGCATTAATACAAAAGAAGAAAAAAAAACTAAAAAAGAAAAAAAACTAAAAAAACTAAGACAGGTAAAAACTACTAAAAAAACTAAAAAAGCTAAAAAGCTAAAAAAGACTAACAAAAAAGGTAAAAAACTAAAAAAGAAAAAAAAACTTAAAAAAAGGTAAAAACAGCAAAAAAACTAAAAAGAAAAAACCAACTAAAAACTAATAAAAAAACTAAAAACTGAAACAGAAAAAAAAACTCAAAAAGGTAAAAACTACAAAAAAAACTAAAAAAAAGAAGAAAAAAAAGTAAAAAGCTAAAAAAAGGTAAAAACCAAAAAAAAACTAAAAAGAAAAAAGGAAAAAAACAAAAAATTTATTTAAGCATATACCAATTCAAAAACGAATGTATATACAGACCGGGACACAGTCAATATAAATGACGACCGGGACACTCAAAGAGAAATTACAGACTGGGACACTAATGACGACTGGGACGTGTGTGTCGACTGACGTCATGTTTGTCGACTATAAATGACGACTGGGACACAGGGACACAACTACAACGGGCACGCCGGGGGGCAAAGGGGGATATATAAATGACGATGGGGACACAGGGAATGTTTGATTAGCAATCACCATCAACAAAGCTCAAGGGCAATCATTAGAATAATGAGGTATAGATCTGAATACGGATTGTTTTTCCCATGGACCATTATATGTTGCATGTTCAAGAGTCGGTAAACCTGACAATCTATTTATATGTACAGACAATGGGACAACGAAGAATGTTGCATGTTCGCAAGTTTTACGTAGTTAAAAACATATATATATATCTATCTATATTCACAGGTGGGACACAGGGACACAACTACAATGGCGCGTAACTAATATGGCACGTAACGACTTACACGCGCGGGGGGGCGCGAAGCGCCGCCACCAACTAGATGTTGGGGTGGCGCGAAGCGCCAACCCAACAGCTAGTATGTATATATATATATATATTTAGCAAAAGGAACAATACTATTTCAAACTTATGGTTTATAAAACGAAATAGATTGAACTTGAACCTTACAAGGGTAGCTAGAAAAAATTGAAGGTTCTGGAGCAACCAATTTGATTCCAAAACATTAAAGAATCAAAGTGCCACTTCAGTATTTATTATCAAATATACTTGGACATAAATGACATCTTAGCTCTGCTTCTTAAGAACGCAAGGAACTATAAGGAGGTTGCTATACCTATAGCAAGTAACTACAGTTTTAGTGCCTAAATACCAGATACTATGGGAACCACATTGCAAGATCTGAGCGAATAGAGAATGCTTCCAGATACTAAGGTATCTTTCACCAAATTCGAGTCAATATTAGTTCCATGAATATTTAACAATATTTTCATGAAAACCGTGAACAAACACCGGATCATTTTATTATTATTCTTGACACGTGTGCGAGAGAGACCTTTCATAAGCTAGGCTTGTATTATTATATACTAGCTGTTGGGGTGGCGCTTCGCGTCCCCCAAGCCCCCCCGCGCGCGTAAGTCGTTACGCGCCATTGTAGTTGTGTCCCTGTGTCCCACCTGTGAATATAGATAGATTTATATATGTGTTTCAAACTACGTAAAAATTGCGAATATACAACATTCTTGGCTTTCCCATTGTCTGTGCATATACAAAGCCGTATGTACTAATAATGACGTCATATGCAAACGCTCTTTTTACAAACAAACAAACATGCATACACACAACTCGTTTTTATATAGATAGATAGATAGATAGATACAATACAAATTAACTGCGTAAAACTTGCGAATATACAACATTCTTCGCTGTCCAATTGTCGCTGCATATAAATAGATTGTCAGGTTTACCGACCCTCGAACATGCAACGTACAATTGTCCATGGGAAAAACAATCAGTATTAAGATCTATACCACATTTTTCTAATGATTGACCTTGAGCTTTGTTAATGGTGATTGCAAATGCTAATCGAATTGGGAATTGCAATCTTTTAAATTGAAAAGGCAGATCCGTTGGAATCATGGGAATGCGAGGAATAAGAACAGCCTCACCCTCAAAAGGCCCTGTCAAGATTGTGGCCTCTATTAGGTTTTCCATTGTTTTTTTTTACGGCAAGTCGCGTGCCATTGCAAAGCTTTGGTGGGTTGATATTTCTTAAAAGTATTATTGGTACGCCTATTTTTAGTTGTAGCACGTGTGGTGGAAACCCTGAAAGATCTATGGAATTTAAAAATTCAGATGGATAATTAACCGCTTCATTTGGTTCCAAAACTGTGTCGACTGACTTGTAAAGGACTGCCTGGTCTCGAATCTTGGTCAAAACAATATTGTTGATTTCGTGGACGTCTATATTTTTGGGTGCGAGAATCGCTCTTTCACTTAGCCATTTATTATTTTTATAATTTTTTAGAATATTCGGAAATACTTTTTCAATCAATTCATTTTTGGACGTCACTAAATTACAGAAATCAGCAGGTAGTTGTATACGTCCTGAAATTGAGTCTACTGGGAGTTTTCCGTTTCCAATTGCCAGCAATTGATCTGAAAGTGTTTGACCAGAGTCATCGTTTTGCAATCGGACACGCATATTTGTAGTTAATTTTAATATTTTTACGTGTGCCAATAAATTAGAATTTTTCAGGCAAGCATTCATTTCGTCTGCTGGAGTTGATCTAGGTATTATAGGTAATGTTGGCCTGAAATTTCCCGCAAGCAATATTAATGTGCTGCCAAAGGGTTTCGACTTCCCTCTCAAATCTTTCAAGCATTGATCCAGAGCCTCGAGCGATTTTTTGTGTGCCATTGTGCACTCATCCCAAATAATAAGTTTGCATTGGTGCAATACTTTACCCATCCCAGATGATTTGGAAATATTGCACGTGGGAGTTTCTGTAGAATGCAAATTCAGAGGCAATTTCAAAGCGGAATGAGCAGTTCTTCCACCAGGCAGCAATGTTGCGGCTATTCCGGACGACGCAATTGCCAACGCTATATCATTTTTTGATCGAATTGATGCCAGAATCAGTTTTATCACAAATGTTTTACCATTACCTCCTGGCGCATCCAAAAAGAAAATTTCTCCAACGTTGTTATCGACACAATGCATTATCGTATCATAAATGTCTTTTTTTTCCGACGTTAACTTGGAAATGTTATTTTGTACATACGACAATAGATCACTCGTACTGTAACTTTGTTCACGATCCAATTCTACACATGTCAAAACAGCAGCGATACGGTTAGGTGAAGGCATTCCCAAATCCTGAAGAGGTTTGTTTGCCATACGTACGCACAAATCTATATATATAATGTCGTCATTTTTGCTATGACGGTGACGTCATTAAAGATATTTAAGACATGCGTTCACGGAAAAATGTTTAATTGTAAAATGACTGAAGAACCTACAATGGCAACAGCCGAGGAAGCTGCTCAAAGAGTCTATGCCAAAAAACTTGCTGCTGATAGAGAAAGTAAGAAAAGAAAGCGTGCCGAGCAATCACAAGAACAGCAAGAAAACAGGCTTGCAGCTGATAGAGAAAGTAAGAAAAGAAAGCGTGCCGAGGAATCACAAGAACAGCAAGAAAACAGGCTTGCGGCTAAAGAACGCAAAACCGCGAAGTTAGATGAAAATCCACCTGGAAAGCGAGAGTCAAAACATATCAAAACTGAAAATGATAGCGATGATGATTGGGTTTGGGATTTTGACTTGGATAAGGTCATCAATGCCTACCAGATTTAAGTTAAAAAACAAAGGTTCGGCGATATGTACTTCATAGCGACGTTGAAAAATAAAGAAGAAAAAAAAACTGAAAAAATGTAAAAAACTAAAAGAACTAAAAAGAAAAAACACTCAAAGATAAATTACAGACCGGGTTTTTGCCATTCCACTGAATACATCCAGCATCGCACTGACCCAAACACTTCAAGTTTTACTATGTAGTTTATCAGTGATTTCAACTTTTGCCGGAAGACACGGGCCGTAATGTCATGCCTATGAACCGCCGATTGTCCTTGAAGTAAAAGCTGCAGTATCTCGTCCCAAGATTGATTACATGTAAATGTAATAAATAAATCTGGACGACCATAGAGACGAACATACGCAATAGCATCTTGAGCGTATTCATGCATATGACGGGGACTGCCAGCATATGACGAAGGTAAAATTGTCAATCTTCCAACGTTTGTGGTATTACCGTCATTTATAACTGCATCTCGCAAATGAATGTATTGTTCAGAGCGGAGCTTGGTCTGATTCAGGCGGATAGAAAAGATGTTGCAATTGGGAACGATTGTCCTTTCAACGTTTGGAGAAATTTCGCAACGTGCATTCAATTCAGAATTTCTATCACTGATGAAGTACAATTGTAAAAATTTATGATTCTCGCCTGAGAATGGTAGAAGGGACCCTGCTCTATGATAAATTTGCCCTTTTACTTTGAAAGTAGACATAAATTGATCTGGATTTTCGATTTGGGCTCCAAACGACGTCATTTGGAAACATGAGTTGTATTTTCTGATTTTTGACAAAAAACGCTTAGATTCTGACGTAGTTCCAGTAAGGAAAGTCTTCAATGGCTCTGGTGGTGCAGCCAATAGAGGAAGTTTAACTTTTCCTGAGGCGCAACACATTCCCATTGTTTCACCATTGAATTTCAAGGCCTTGCAATAAAGACAAATTTTAGACATTGTCCCGATTTGAACACATCTACTCAAGCTATAATCATCGACTGGGCTGTACCTGAATGCCAGGCGATAACTTCCAGGTTGCTCTGATTCCTCGGCACGCTTTCTTTTCTTACTTTCTCTATCAGCAGCAAGCCTGATTTCTTGCTGTTCTTGTGATTCCTCGGCACGTTTTCTTTTCTTACTTTCTCTATCAGCAGCAAGCCTGATTTCTTGCTGTTCTTGTGATTCCTCGGCACGCCTTCTTTTTTCACTTTCTCTTTTAGCAGCAAGTCTGCTTTCGCGTTGCTCTGGTAGTTCCTCGGCACGCTTTCTGTTCTTTCTTTCTCTATCAGCCTCAAGCCTGTTTCCTTGCTATTCTTTTGATTCCTCGGCACACTTTCTGTTCTTTCTTTCTCTATCAGCCTCAAGCCTGTTTCCTTGTTGTTCTTTTGATTCCTCGGCACGCTTTCTTTTCGGACTTTCTCTATCAGCAGCAAGTTTTTTGGCATAGACTCTTTGAGCATCTTCATCGGCTTTTGCCATTGTAAGTTTTAAACTTAAACATTAATAGATTTCTACGTGAACATATATGTCTTAAATATCTTTAATGACGTCACCGTCATAGCAAAAATGACGACAACTAACTTCATGATTAAATATCTCTAATGACGTCACCGTCATAGCAAAAATGACGACAACTAACTTCATGACGTCAGTCGACACAGAAACATGACGTCACCTGACAGACAGACACACAGACAGACAACTTATTTTTATATATATAGATTTTACCAAGATTTCTTGAGAGGCGTTCAAAATGGAAGGTGTAAATAGTATGGAAAGGAGGAGGAGTGTCAGTACCAAAGTTCTAAAGAGTGATAATGTTAGTTTTACGCTATAATTAGGAGCAAGCATGTTTACCTTTTTATGAACATATTAATAAACACGTTACACGCTGAGTAATAGTTCTTAAAAAGAGAAAAAATATAAAAACCTTTGTTAATGTTGATCCTCCAGAAAGAACAATATTCTGGAACAAGACTTTTCGTAAATCCATATCCGATTTTTGAATACTATAGACTAGACATTCGTGAATTCCTTCGGATTCATCACCAATTAAATCCGGTCGGAAAAGAACTTCCGGTGCCCGAAACCTAGCTGCACCAACCTAAAAAGGAGAAGAAATTAAGATCCTTTCATGAAGTGTTCGGAACTAATTGATTCTTTTTCTCAAAGCGAGATCGACTATAATAGTCTCCCCCACGGAAATGCGTAGAAACATTAACAGAACTGTGCATTAAAATTAACAGGCAGATATATTAAAACAGTATTAACTATTATCATGACTGTGAATAGATTGAAAGAGGAATTACATAAAAAGATATGAAATTTGATTAAACATGGCATCTGAGGGATGCAAAAGATATGAAACTGATCAACAAAAACTTGTTAACCATAAAGGCAGTTTAATCGCGTCTCAAAGGAAAAATCTAGTTCTGTGTAATCCATCGTTTCTGTATCACCATTTTCTTCTCACTATTGATCAGGAGGTTCAAGAGGTACTAGCCCTTAGGCGATTGTTTTTCAAACTGGGAGGTTGGGGGACCCTCAGGGAAGGGGGATGCCACATAAAAATGAAAGCACAGTCGGCCAGAGAATAAAAAATCATACAAGAATGAATTTTTTTGCATTCTTTTAAAGTAAATTAATACATTTTTCAATCAAGTTAAATACATTTTTTTAATAAAATTAAGTATGTTTTAATCAAATCAGATTAATATTTCAAATTTAAATGTACATCCAAATGCAAAGATTAAAATTTACAATACCAACTAAGCATCTATCACAAATGATAATGAGATTGTTTGACTCACAAACAAGTAAATAGGTACAACTAATCTTAAATTTATCATAAATATATTTTGTAGAATTAAACAGACCGTTTAGTCACTTCTAAAATATGGCAATGTGGTAGTGTGCAATTAAACATTTCTGTGTCATCTGCTCCCTATCGTATTTTCTGCTCCCTATCGGCTAGGAGATAGCTGCTAATAACCCATTCCAAATGGGAGGTCAAGACCTTCAGAAGGGGAGGGGGGTTACATAAACATGGGCTTGCAGTTAGCCACAAAATATAAAACAATTACCTTTTAATGTACTTAGTTTTTACTGAAAAATATATATTAAATCAAATGTACATCCAAATGCAAAGATAAAACTTTACAATAATAATTAAGCACGAATCAACAAACAACTTTGGCTTTTCTGATAAATAGGCAAATAGGCCTAGGAAATAGGTACTTCCAAACTTGTGTAATTAAAAAACCATATACTAACTTCTAAAATATGACCATCTGGTAGCGTGTAATTCATCCTTTCTGTGTCGACGCTTTCTTCTCGCTGAGGGTTAGGAGATAGGTAGCAGGTCCTCTCTTTCAAAGTCCTTACTACTTCGAATTCAGCTGTTGTTCTGAGATTTACTCCTTCTCTTCTAAGTAACAGTCTGCAAAAAGGGAAGTTAAAATAAAAACGGACAATATAATAAATTCGCATTTTATGTAAAAATTTAATTAACTAGACGCAGAACCTCCAACGCTTAGTGGCGTAAAGGGCAGCAATTGTTACCCTCCACGTCTTCATCTTCAAGTCACCGACCAATAGGGATCCGTTGTCTACCGCTCTTCCAGAGAAGTTCAGCACCAAACGTTATAGGGACGTCGTTCTTGTCTCATTCTAGTCATTTTACCCCAATACCGCCAACTTCTAAGTCGCACTTTCATCGGTTATTTGAGGTATGTAAAAAAAAAAAGAAATTAGGGATATCTCAAACTCAATATCTCAGTATTCAAGCAATATCCATAGCAGGTTCAGAACGGCTACGGTAAGGAAGGTGTAGTCCCTTCTAATTGGCTTATACCTTACAACGAGATTAGCAAAGGAGAAGGGATGGCATCAATCGATGGGGGGGGGGGGTCTTCACCAAAAAATGTACGTGCGTCATTTTAACTTAAAAAATGACATATTTGCCCCCTAAATTAGAAAAAAAATATTTGTTCAAACCCCCCACACTATTTTTACGAATCGAAGCCATGGGACAAGGTAAGATCTACTCACCTCAATTTGTGAAAATTTTCCTGAAGAGAAAAATCCTTATGGCTCTTATGACACCAATTGAGACTTAGAAGGAAAATCGGCTATAACGCGCTTAGAAGGAAAAGACTCAGTTTCGCCGAGGAATACTACATAATTTTTTGAGATTTTGAGAGCTCAGGACGCAAGAACAGATTTGAAAATTAATGTTAAGTCGCTTATTCGCTTTGGTGACATTGGGTGACGAGAAGATCGATCCAGTAGGCAGCTTCATTTACCAAAGTAGTATTATTAGTAAAAACGGTGGAAGCAGTGAAGATGTTAAAAAGTAGAATGATGAAGGATCAATTTTTTTCGTAGTTGAAAAAGTTTTGAAGAATAAGAAGATAAGTCGGAAAACCAAGATTAGAACATCAGAAGCTAAAGTGATGACATCAAGATTTATTAAGTAAATTAAAAAAAAAAAAATTATTGGGTTTTGGGAGATAATTTTTTTTCTTATTATTGTTAGCCTTTATTTATGTAAATTCTGGTATTAAGGGGTCTTTAATTTTTTTTTTCATTAAATAGGTTGAGAATCAGAGGATTGCAGCCGTCCAACATCAGGCTGTTTGAGCCTTCCCCGGGCGGTTGTGTGTATTTATAGTTTTTGTAATTTAGTAGTTAATAAAATAATAAAGTTCATTCATTAGATGTTTTAGATCTTGGACAGCCATCTAAGGCCAAACAAAAAGCCGGTCGTCCCCAAACTGGGTGTGAGGAGGTCGTAAGGAAGGATTTAAGGGAAATTAAACCTTCTCAGGAGGGTGCAAAGAGGGGGCATTAAATAGATGTGATGAAGGAGGAGCGTGCCTAGCTGTTGGCCTCATATGCCTTGGTGCAGCATTGAGGTGTTAGCAGTAGCAGTTGTAGTGGTAATACTACACAACTTCATCGAAGTCAGTTAAAGAGCGTAGGCTACATATTGATAGCGGTAAAGGTAAATAAAGTAAAAATTACTTTTTTTTATAAAGTAAGTGTCAGTCTCTGAAAAAATAGACTCTAAAAGAGAGAAATGACAAAAGAGCTAGACAGCTCTGTTAGTAGATGAATCCAAAAATAGAAGGAATTTCATTTTTTATATATGCTTCAACAAATATTCTCTCGAATGAGGGGTAACATTCATCAAAGACTTGCCCAACCCCAAGTAAAAGCAGCTAATAGCCAAAACAATATCTAAAGAGTAGCCAATGGGACAGTCAGGTCATGATTAATAAGCACGAGAGCCTCTATTGGCGTCCGCGCTTGAAAAAAAAAGAAAAAAAAAAAAGAGGAAACTTACCTTAGATACCTAGTGACATCTCTTCCAGCAACGTCTACCCTCATTATACTATGGGGCAGGGCAAAACCTTCATAAATAGGGACGGCATGAGTCACTCCATCACCGCAATCTAGAACTACGCCAGTTGTACGACCAGTAGCATATCTATAAATGTAAAGAATTAACTAATGAGACAGGCTGACGACATGCCGGACAGGTGGAGCTCTTTCTTCTTTGTAATTATGACACAACAGTTTACGAAATCTAGCTATCATTTTGTCTATCATCTAGTTATCATTTTTTATAAATTTGACACTATATCATATGATTAAGTGCACCTAGTGGCCTTTAAAAATTGAATGTTCATATGATTTAGTAGACAATAAATCTCAATTAAGTGTTGTCAATTTAGTTGATCATATGATATATTTGACACTAGATCATATGATCAAGTGCACCTAGTGGCCTTTAAAAAATTGAATCAGTTCTAGATTATTTGGGTAAGTCTATTTTGAATAGATCGAACGGTCTGTTCAGAACTTCAACAGAATCAACGTTTTACTACCAACTTGGAATCATGTATACGGTGTTCTGTCTCATTCCAATCAAACCCCAATACTTTCCCTATTTTCAGTTACTTTTCAGTATCATAAAAAGCTTGAGGCTTGGATATCGTAACAAGGTGTTCATAAAATCCGTGTGCACTTTAAAATTTTTTAACTTTATCTGTATTTGCAAGGGAAATAATCTGTAAAAAAAGATTTGAAATAAGTAAATCTATATTTTTTTAAGGCTTTATTGAAATTTTATGTAAGCTTCAAATATCCTCCATCACTAGCAAGATGAAGGGTAATACGATTTTGCAGTTACAGGGCAAATAGACGGAGTCCCAGGTAGAAATATGGTGTTTTTATTAGGGGATTTTAACGCCCAGATCGGTATAAATAGGGATAGATGGTATCCTAGCCTCGGTAAATTTGTTGTAGGAAAAGAAAACAGTAATGGCTACAGACTGCTGCAATTTTGTAGGTATAGCAATCTGGTCATAATCAATACAGTGTTTGGTCATAAAACGGCACATAAGTTAACGTGGTATTCATCAAGGCAGTAAACGTTATGTTATTTTAAACCGAAGACTGGCAGGATCAATACAAGATACTAGGAGGTATAGGAGTGCTGCTATTGATGTTAAGAGTAAAGATCACCATCTAGCGGTGCCTAACGTTAATTTAAAGCTGAAATTTCGGAAGGGTAACTACCTCCCGGGAAGTTATGATGTTGGTAGACTCCAGGATGAGAATTTGAGAGAAACTTTCCAGGAACAGTTAAATACTAAACTGAAGAGTTTAAAATTTAACAATATAAAAGATGGAAGTAACAGTTTTAGAAAAACAATTTGTGAAGCTGCTGATGGTGTATTAGGGAAGAAAACTAGGATCGCAGCTTGGAACTTTAGTGAAAAAGCTTTATCTTTAATAGAGAAGAAAAGGGGTTTGTACAAGAACTATCTGAGTGATAGATCATGTAAAAACAAGAGGAATAAAAATATTAACTAAGAAGGTGTGAAGTGGAGGCTAAGGATAAAACTACCGAGGATTTTGAAAATGCAGCTAGACGGCATTATAGTAAAACATTGTATTGGCATCTTAATAAATTGAAAGGGAGAAGTCAATCAGGACTTATCCCAGTTAAAGATAGGAACGGGGCCATAGTTAGTGATAAGTAAAGAGTTAAAGAGAGATTGGCAGAATATTTTGAGAATGTGCTAAACCAAGATATAGTTACAGGAAAAGATATAGAAGAAAATGAAAAAGTTTGTGATGCTTTGGATGTGAAGGAAGATTCTTTTCTGAGGAAGAATTAGCTACAGTTCTAAAAGGATCAAAAAATAAGGTCCCAGGTGCTGATACTGTGGTAAATGAGTTTCTTAAATATAGTGGATCTGAGGTTAGAAATAAGTTGTTGAAGATTATGGATATGAGTTTTGAAAAAGGGGAAGTACCTAATGATTTTAGGAAAACCTTAATTAAACCACTGTACAAGAAAGATGATAAGAGTGAGTGTGGTAATTATTGAGGCATTAGCCTTGTCTCTGTAGGTAGCAAATTACTTAGTCATACGATACTTTTTAGACTGAGAGATGTGACAAGAGAAGAACAGTGCGGTTTAAAAAAGGGTAGAGGATGTGTCGACAAAATTTTCACTATTAGGTTAATAACTGAGAAGTGCCTGAGTCATCAAAAACCTCTAGTCTTCAGTTTTATAGATTACGAGCCAGCATTCGATTCTGTTGATAGAAGAGCGTTAGCGAAGGTCTTATCCTTATCCTTGTATGGTATACAAGACAAATACATTAGAGTGAGTAGTGGCGAGTACGAGAATAACGCTGCTGCGATTAAGGTAGGATATGAGGTTAGCAGCTGGTTTCGTATTAAGTCAGGATTTATGCAGGGTTGTGTTCTATCCATCTTTATATGGATCATTCTAATGGACTTTGTCTTAAGGAGCACAGGAAAGGTAATGGGAGAACACGGAATCAAATGGGGAAGAAAACTTTCCTGAACTTAGATTATGGTGATGATTGAAGCATCTTACATGATAAGGTGAGCAAAATGTATGACCTTTAAGAGGTATTGCGAGTTCAGTGTGCTAGAATAGGTTCGAAAATTAAAGTTAAGAAGGCTAAGTCGCTAAGGCTAGGAATAAGTGAAGATGGAAAGGTTAAGTTGGGTAACGAAAAGATATATCAGGTGGACAGCTTCACTTACCTTGACAGTATTATTAGTAAAGATGGAGGGAGCAGTGAAGATATTAAAACTAGAATAGCCAAGGCTCAGGGTGTTTTTTCACAGTTGAAACACGTTTGGAAGAATAGGAAACTATAGTGATGACAGTGGTCAAATATGGTTATGAAGCATGGGCGCTCAGAAAAGTGGATGGAGATTTTCTAGATGTTTTCGAGAGAAATTGCCTAAGGATTGTTTTGAGTACCATGCTGACTGACCTTATTTCAAACAATAGGATGATTACAAAAAGAAAGAACGGTTCTTTCCCGCTTTCTTGGGTTATAATGAGAGAAAGGTTGAGATGGCTTGGGCAGTTTCTGTGGATGAAGGGTGACAGATTGCCGAAGAATGTCCTTTTTGGCCAACCGTCAAGTGCTAAACAGATAGGAGGTCGTCCCCGGTTGAGGTGGGAGGATGTCATAAAGAAAGATTTATGGGAAATGAGAACTTCCTGAGAGGGTGTAAAGAGGGAGGTTTTGAATTGGGATGGAGGAGGACCGTGCGTAGCTGTGTTGGTCTCAGGCGGCTTCACGCTGTAGTGAGTTGTTTAGTTAATTGATCTATAGTAATGCCTGAAATGATATTAATTATTTTAGTTTTCAAACCTTCTAATGAATTGGGTCTGGTTGCAAGCTTTGAACCTTTTTTTTTTACAGATTATTTCTATCACAAATAAAGTTATACATGTTTAACTTTATAGGTACGTTATTATATACAGGGACTTTATATACACCAACCCTGTAATTTTTCCAGTCGTTTAATCAGTTCTTGATCTCATTTGAAGTTCTTTACATTCACACTGAAAACATCACTGTAATGCTCAACCAATTGCACCTTAAGATATATTGCGGGTTCGCTTACAGCTTCGATAGCTTGAATAAATTCCACATGGCTACAGGATTAGCGAAAACCTCCAGCACGGTTTGGCTTAACATGGTGTAATGTTTGAGACAGAAAAGCTTGTAAACTTATTTAATTGTAAGTTGCAATGCTACATAAATATAGTTAATAGCTTTGAAAGCACAGAAGAGAAACACAGGGAGAGAAGGAGGGAGGATCCAAAAAATAGAAAAGAAAAAGGAGTGGCTTTTCGAAATAGTCAATCTGTTTACATCAGCTCTATTTTGAAATTATGGGTCGGTCAAAATAGCTTTTAAACGATTTTCCAGTCCCAAACGAACCGATCAAAAAAATAAAAATAAAATCTTGGTCCCTGAAGAAAACAGGCAAAGAGGCACGCTAATAAATAAGATCAGCTAGGGTTAAAAAGCTCATTTTTGAATTTCGACATTGAGATTCAGTCTGAAATTCATTGCTCTATAGAGGGCTGCAATACGAAAAAACAACTATTGCAGAATCTACGCTGCAATAGTTAATTTTTTTTTCAAATTTTCAATGCTGAGATTCAGCCTGATTTCAGTGCTCTATAGGCGGCTAAAACATCAAATTACAACTATTACAGTATCAAGTAACATCACTGCACCATCAAATAACAACTATTGCAGCATCTATGCTTCACAACTATCCTGCAAATAAATTTATAGTTGAAGAACCAAGAGCATCAACATACACTTTTTTTGCTCTTGAACACATCTTAGTTTATTCACACCTGAAAACCTTGTTTTTTTTTAGGTTATTATTTCGAATGTTTTAAAATTATGATGTTTTTAAAGAAGTGCCACATTTTCGTCAATGTCGCCACAATGACCCATGAAAATAAATAAGCAAAATTAGTTAATTAAATTTGACAACATTTTCGTCCTTAAAGGTCAAATATCAACAGTATGTTGATTATCAAAGCAGACTAAACCTTAAACAGAAAGCTAAACATTCTTAGGCTATTTGGGGCCATATCTTTTAAGCTGTTTCTTTCTTGATTTCTTACTAACATGTCTTCTTTTTTTTAGTCTGGCATAGGCTACTACCAGAATATGGAATTTTTTTAAATATGCGAAACAAAATTTTAGTGGTACAAAATAAATAAAACTTAAAGTTAAGCACCTTAGACATAATAATACGATCAAATTACAATAATGTAAGATATAACAAACACATTTTGTTACTTTTTCGACATTAACTGCCAAATTTAACTTACCCGATTCAAACCAGCAAGACTCAACTTTGACAACAGGTTAATTTTCAAAAAGCCTATTCAAATCAAATTTGACAATAAAGGCCTAATCAAATTTGACAATACTACTACTACTAATAACTGACCGCAGCACCAGGCTGCCTGAGGCCAAAACAGCCACGCACGCACATCCTCCAACCCAATCTATTCAAGGCCTCCCTCTTTACGCCCTCCCAGGAAGTTCCCATTTCCTTTAAATCTTTATTTACGACATCCTCCCAACCCAGACAAGGACGACCTGCTTTCCGTGTAGCCCCAGATGGTTGGCCAAAAAGTACAATCTTCGGCAATCTGTCATCCTTCATCAGCAGAAAATGGCCTAGCCATCTCAACCTTTCTTCCATTATAGCCCTAGAAAGCGAGATTGAACCACATTTTCGTACAACCTACTGTTTGAAATACGGTCAGTCAGCCGGGTACCCAAAACAAACCGTAGGCAATTTCTCTGGAAAACATCTAGTAAATTTTCATCTACTTTTTGGACCACCCATGCTTCAGAGCCATATTTGACCACTGTCATCACTGTAGCTTCCAATATTCCAATCTTGGTTTGTAGACTTATCTTTCTATTCATCGAACTTTTTTTAACTGTGAAAAAACACCCTGAGCCTTAGCTATTCTACTTTTAACATCTTCACTGCTCCCACCGTCTTTACTAATAATACTACCAAGGAAAGTGAAGCTGCTAACCTGATCAATCTTTTCCTTACCCAACGTCACCTTTTCATCTTCACTTATTCCTAGCCTTAGTGACTTAGTCTTCTTCACATTAATTTTCAAGCCTATTCTAGCACCCTGAACTCGCAAAACCTCGAAAAATTCATTCATTTTGCTCACACTTTCATCTAACATGCTTAAATCATCAGCATAATCTAAGTCCAGGAGCGTTTTTCCTCCCCATTTGATTCCTTGGTCTCCAATTGCCTTTCCTGTGCTCCTTAAGACGAAGTCCATCAAAATGATCCACATATAGGGGGATAGAACACAACCCTGCTTAATTCCTGATTTAATACAAAACCTGTTGCTAACCTCATTTCCTACCTTAACCGCAGCAGTATTATTCTCGTACATGGCACAAATCACTTTAATTTATTTTTCAGGTATACCATATAAGGATAAGACCTTTGCTAACGCTATTCTATCAACAGAATCGAAAGCTTGCTCATAATCGATAAAACTGAGGACCATAGCCTCCACTTCACATTTGACAATAGGCAATCCCAAATTCAGTGAACTCTGTCTCTATTGAATTTAAATTAAAAAATTTAAATTGCACTCAAACGAAATTGTCTAATCCAAGGATATATGAACTCAATTAAGAAGGATTTCGTTATAAGGAAATTTATTTCATCTGCACCAAGGGATTTTTGCAGATCTATATGGAATTTTTTCTCATGGGTTGAGTCTACTAGGATTTGGTTTCACTGAGTTGGTTTTCCCGCAAACTCTTTTCATTTATCTATGCTTTACGTATTTGATTCGGTAGATTCAGTTTTCCCAGATTGTCTTTTGCTAGGCTGATACTTGCAAGGGTCGTTTTTTGGGGGGTTGAATTTCAATTGAGCTGAGTTTATGAGAAAACAGAAACTAGATAAATATAATTTCCTGTTTCTTGGATTATTTTTACTTACTACAACGATACTTTACAAACAATCCCAACTTCGTGAACTGAATTATAATGAATATATCACATATTCTTCTACGAAGCATCAGCATTAATATTAGCTATTTAGACATTACCAAATACCCTTCTACGGACTCATTAAAAAAAAAAAAAAAAAAAAACGCAGCCTACGCGAAAGGTAATTAATGGGCAAGAGTATTAGGTACTTTTTTCAGAGGAGGTTTTCCAGAGAGGTTATCATGGTTTTAAAGCAAAGTTTATTCATCATTTGTTATAAACCGTGGCAAACACAGGGACGCCATCTATAAATTGATATATTTAGCTTTTGAAAGTTTTAATTTTAATCAAGGGTTTTGAAGCACAAAGTAACACTTTGTAATTTGCGTGTGACAAGGCATTATACAGCCAACGCCATTTGTAAAATGACATTAAAGGTGACTGATAGGCAAAAGCATTAGGTAATAGAGGGAAGTTTTCGAGAGAGGTTAAGTTTGTTTTCAAAGTAAAGTTTATTAATAGTTTTTAAATAGTGTGGCTAACATATGTTAAATCGATGGTTGGAAACTATCTATAAAAATGAAACTATAAATGTAGATTTTGAAATTTTTACTTTGATAAAGGGTTTTAGTAGGCAAGAGCATTAGGTAGTTTCTTCAGAGGGAGGTTTTCGAGAGAGGTTCAGTTGGTTTTCAAAGTAAAGTTAATTAATAGTTCCTTAAATAGTGTGGCCAACACATTCTAAAACATCTAAAAAATATTAAACTATAAATGTGGCTTTTGAAATTTTTACTTTAATCAATGATTTTGAAGTTAAAAATCACAAAAGCAACACTTTGTGATGGTTTAAGACAAAGTAGCACACAACCACCACCTTTTGTAAAATGACCTCAAAGGTGACTGGAAGATAAGAGCAGTGAGTAAGGCTTTCGAAGAAGGTTAAGTTGGTTTTCAAAAAAAAAAGTTTATTTCAGATTTGCCAAATAGTGTTGCAAATGCAGAAACGCCATCTACAGATATCGTGATATATATATATATAACTTTAAAAATTTTGTTTGAATCAGGGGCTTGAAGTTAAAAAACCACAAAATAACATTCTACTGCATTTTGCAACAGCACTAACTGTGCTTTAATAGCTATCTACCGAAAATAACAATTATAACAATTATACCGAATTAATTATACCGAAAATAACAATTATAACAATTTGCTATTAACAAGTTAATAGCAAATTGAAAACCTAAAAAGACCGTATTGAAAGTGTGGTTTCCAAAACTATCACTAGTCAGATTTGCTAATGAAAATGAACAAATTAAAAAAGGAAAATATAGCAAGAAAGTTCTATTCCAAGAAAAATATCCCATATTTTCTTGTGACTTAAGTTCTTTTTTTGAAATAATACCTAAACTTCGTCAAGAAACCAACACAATACATTTCCTAAGCCAATATATTTCCTAATATTGTCAAATAAATGAGGTAAATGTCATTTCGGAAACCCCTCCAATATATTAGATTGTGATGCGTTTAAGCAACATGTAATGGCTATTATTTTCAAATTCTAAAAACACATCTTAAAAAAAAATATCTTAAAATGCAAGTGCAGAGTGACGTTAACAATTAAAACTAGGAGAATTAGATAAACGAGAGAAGGCCACCATTTTATCGTGGCCATCACCTCCAAGTAGTTACACTCAACTGTTACTTAAAAAAAAAAAAAAAAAAAAAAAAAAAAACAACCTAAAAACAATATCTTAAAATGCAAGTCCTGAGTGACTTGCAGGTTAATTCTCTATTCAAAGAGAAAGTGTAATAATAAAAGGTACAAATTCAAGTCTGTCTAAAAAAAAAAAAAAAAAAAAAAAAAAGAACAAATAACGTCATTTAGTTTTACTGAGCGAAAAAAAAATAGGCTTATATAATGATTTACAAGACCTATAACCTTTTTTTTATATAAAAAAAAAACGTTTTTAGGAAACCTATTTATTTCAATATGTAAATGCAACCAAGGTGTAAAACTAAAATTATTAACGCGATTAGCTCAATTGGTTGAGCTGAAATAAAACGAGAAAGGGCAACCATTGGGAAGCTACCACCTCCCTATTGTGAAATTCAACTTTTGCTGAAAAAACATCTTAAAACAATTGAAGTACCATGGACATCAAAATAAAAACGCTTTTTGCTCCCTGGACCTACCTTAGGACTATTCATGCGATTGAAGTACCAAGGACATCAAAATAAAAACGCTTTTTGCTCCTTGGACCTACCTTAGGACTATTCATACGAGAAAACCACGGCTTTCTTATATTTTTCTTTTGGTTTGTTCAAAATAATGAAGTTTTTAAGGCAAGCTTGCATCCTACAATCGACAGATTTTTATGATATAAACTCCATTATTATTTACAAGCATAACTCTAAAAAAGAAGGAAAGAAATCAGATACTGATACGTGTCTCATAAGCCAAGAGCAGAAACATAAGCATACAAGTTCTATATCTTTCTCTTGGCATAAATCGAAAATTTTGAAGCAGATAAAATACAAAAAAATTCAGAGAGTTTATTAAGACTGAATTCCTAGAATTTAAAGAGCAAAGACAATTCTAAATAACGTTTTTAGATGCAAGTTAAACGAGACTATATTAAGAAAAAAATTTATAAACAATCTATCTTGCAGTTTGTTTTTTTCATTTGCTGCAAAGATAATTCTAATAATGCTTATACTAAAACTAAATAATGTATAAAACTAAAAAACTAAATAAACTAAAAACCTAAATAAATAAAACTAAAGCTAAAAACTATATATACTAAAACTAAATAAACTAAAAGCTAAAACTAAATAGCGCTTCTACATGCAAGTTACAAGCGACTATATTAAAAAAAGAAAGAAAATAAACAATCTATCTTGCAGTTTTTTTGTTTTTTTTTTTTCATTTGCTGCAATATCATAGTTTATAAAGATTGGCAACCACTTACATATTACTTACAAGGAAAGAACTGCTTGCATACTAACAAAAAAGGCAGGAACATTGAATGCTTCGAAAAAAATTTCAGCTGCCTTCTCGCGATTTTGCCGAGGATTTAATGGAGCTTCAGTCAACAATACTGGATGCTAGAAGAAAAAAAGTGTCAAGACTCAATCCAAAAGTAAACGGCAAATACTAGAGCCAAATTCAAGGCAAAGAGCAATGTCATCTGCTGGTCTACAACAATCAAGAAGGCTAGAAAATAGTAATAGTTGAACAATCAAGGCAGCACTAGGCAAAAGTATTTCCGAAACTTGAGCGTTTTTGGAAGGATTGCTTGTTGCCTGAAATAGCTGATTCAAGAATGGATAGGAGCCTAGAAATACGAGAGCCAGTATCGCGGTAAACCGGTTGATTTCTAATTTCCAGGCAAAACGGAACCACCCCTGGCTTAAACATTTCTACAGTTCTTGATTACGTATTTTTCCATGTTGTGTCTTAAATTTCTCTCCGTTTTTCTTCTGTTTTTTTTCTTTTCTTTTATTTGTTTTTTCATTGTACTCCGTTTTGTTCCATGTGAAAAATACGGGTAATAAATATTTTATTATTATTATTATTATATCGCAATGGCCATAGATCAAAAGCAAGCAGCTATTTCTAGTCGTAATGAAAAACGTGCATCAAATTCTGAAGAGGAGAAAAAAAGGAACAACAGAAAAAAAAGAAGATCAAAACAGAAAAAAAAGGAAGATTGACAAAGATTCGTCAGAAAACAAAGATTTTTCATTGATTGATTGTTCGGAATCAGACAATGTGATTGTTCGGAATTAGGCTAAATTATTTAGCAAGTGTTTTTGTATTTTTTTTCTCTTTTTAAGCGTTTGATCAATATTTGATATTTTTGATTGTAAGCGTTTTCATTTGTCTTTTCTTTATATTGTATTGTAGCCTACTCCTCATAAGTGTTTGATCAATATTTGATATTTTTTTATTGTAAGCGTTTTCATTTGTCTTTTCTTTATATTATATTGTAGCCTACTCCTCATTTTTTGAGGGAAATAAAGAAAATAAATAAATAAAATGAACAGTAGGTTTTGTATTTTAAATTGTTATTATGAAAGGATAGCCAGCAGCTTCTACTTTCGCGTTTGATTCGATTTCGACATCTTAGAGCTTTTTCATAATTTTTGCGAATAGCGATCTGCCATGTCCTTACTAAAAAAAAAAATATAAAAAAAATATACTAAAATATAAAAATATAATTTTTATTTTTATTTTATTTTTTTATAATTTTATATATTTTATATTTTTTTATAATATTATTAATATTATTATATTTATATAATATTATTTATTTATATATATTTATATATATTTATATATATATTTATATAATAATATTATTATTATTATATAATATAATATTATTATATTTTTTTATAATTTTATATTTTTTATTAATTTTATTATAAAAATATAGTATAAAAATATTATATAAAATATAAAAAAAAATTACTAAAAAATATAAGAAAAAATTGATTTAAAAAAGTTCCTTTAAATGTAAAATATAGCTTAGAGGACCAGCTAACAGTCTCTTCAAATAGTCAGCATAAACCAAAAATCTATGGAAAGAATCCCTCGGCTGAGCGAAAAATATACGAATATCTTTTGTCTCAGTGCACTTCCTCACCAAACACAAAGCACCATGGATGCTAATGGTATACTTCCAAGTTCACTGGTTGCAAAAGATGTCCTCATTCTTAAACAGTAGAATTTATTCTGAACGAGTTTTATTTTTTCTTTCTTTTGTACTCTATCTTTGAGCCTATCGGTTTTTTGTTGGATCAAAAATATAATTATTATCACTAGTATTATTCTCTTGTAATAGCCCATTCAATTTCTGTTACGCAATATTGGCCACGACCAAGAGAGTACCCAGACCCCTTCATTCCAATCCTCAGTCTTAAGACAGAACCATTATTGATAGATTTTTGATAGAAATACCACATGTATCACAGCTTTGTTTACTATTCATTGAAAATTTATCACTGCTCCATGGCAAAGATGGTTCTAGACGTTTAACCTCCCTGAAAATAACCCTGGACCCACAAACCATGGAAAATACATCCCTGCTGAAAGGAGATTATTCCTAAAATTCCCCCTGAAAATTCCAGCAGACAATCCCCCCCCACAAAAAATTCCCCCGCGAAAAATGTTCACATGTTTCCCAATAACAAATACTATCTGCAACCAATGGACAAATTACAAAGCTTAAAAAGGCACTTGAACTTCTATAACGGGATTCTATGATTTTTTTTTTTGTTAAGGAGGAAAGGAGATAACCAGAAATACTAACCATAACCAGGATTTTTAAGGGGGGAGAAGGTATTTCTTTAGGGGGAGGGTGTATAAAAGGAACTAAAAAAAAAACGCATCAAAACGTTGAATTGATAAATACTCCCTTATGATTTCTGGGAAGGGAATATTTCCGGTCTACGCTTTTATGATGAATGTAACTAGCAACATTAAATCCCGAAATGAGCATAGTTTACTCCGTATAGAGGGAAGATCTCCCTTTCCTCACCTACACCTCCACCTCATGGTCACAGACAACTTCATAGGGTGCTCAATAGATCAGAAAATGATAGTTCTAGTCCTTTTTTTATAAGTCAAAAGTGAGTTGAGACCAACCGGCCGTGGGGGAGGGGTATTTTCCATTTGTTTTCCAGGGTGGGCAAAAGCCGGCCACCAGCAAAGATATATTAATTCTGTTCAACCAATATCCCCCTCCGTGGAAATCCAGGTTAACTGCGACTATCAAATAAAACTGGATAGCTTTTTTTTTAATTTTTGAAACGTACTTATAACATTTTTTTTAATAATTATTCTCTTCTCATACAATTCCTTTTCAAATTATCGAAAACTTTCGGCCATTTTAAGACCTGATATCTTGTCCAAGAGAAGATTTGATGTCTCCTCGAAACTTGTCCTTTGCCTGCAGATTCGACACCACTGTTATTACCTCTGAAGACCTCTGTTTTTACCTCTGTAAATTATCTCTGTTTTTTTTTACTAAAAAAACAGAGTTTTTTTTCTCTTTTCTGTGGTTATTACCTCTGTTTTTTTTTTATTATGTTACCGGGTGTTTACTTTTGACAGGACGGGTGATACTATTCCAGTTTTTGGGCTGTGACGTTGTCATCTGAGAGGCTATTCCAATGAAACAGCTAAATTGGCCTTAAAAACCTCAATATTTTGTTTAGTGTCTATATCAATTTATTATTAAAATATATAATCAAACCTCTTCTGAAAACGTATTTAGCTGATCTTTACTGTACACATATTGCCAAATTTTTTCCATGTCATCCCAGTGTGTAATTATGCCATGCTCCATGGGGTACCTAATTGATAAAAGCCCTCTATGCTCTTCTGCTTTAGGGCCAACAAATATATCGCCTTCTAATGCGCCAGCCATTACCCGCACATGCTTTGGTCTTCCCACACTAGAAGAAGAAAAATGGGTTAGACGGTAACCACCAAGCAACGACTTTTAATAGTACAACATATCTAATACAAAGAGACAAAAAAAAAGGAAGAGGGCTAAATAGTCGTGACTGAAAAGCGCATTTCTCGACTAGCAGAAGAAGAAGAAGTATTGAAAAATTAAGCAGTAGAGTATCAGTCCAAAGAGTATTGGGCAAAATGAGCACAATTGTAAAGAAGAAAAAACGAGGATATTACCAATTAGTGAAAAAAAGGAAGGATAAATATGCTAACATTTCGGTTGAGGCCTCTGCTTGACTGTTCTCAGTGCATAAAAGCAAATACAGAGCAAAGCATATATAGATAAAAGTCCCAAGGACAAAATCTAACCAAAACAGACCTCAAAATACTAGATTTGAGATAGCCCCTCTCAAAGCAATGGTTAATGGGTAACTAAATAAAAGCATCAAACATTGCATCAAGCACCAAATATTTAGTTACCCTTTCACCATTGCTTTGAGAGGGCCAATTTAAATTTAGTGTCTTTTTTGAGGTTCCTTTTATTAAAAAAAAAATTGTCAACCGAAAGTAAAGAGCGATAATTAAACTTAAAACGAACAGAAATTATTACGTATATGAGAGGGGTCTCCCCCTCGTCAATGCCTTGCACTTTACGCTAAAGTTTAAATTTTGGCCAAATCTTTTAAGAATGACTCCTCAATCACAAAGACCGATTAATAATGAGAATAAAAAGCTCTTTTAAAAGTAAAAAAAAAAAATTAGCGTAAAGAGCGAGGTAGTGACGAGGGCGTGACCCCCTCATATACGTAATAGTTTCTGTTCGTTTTAAGTTTTAATGTTGCTCCTTACTTTCAGTTAACAAAACTTGTCTTTGTTTTTATCTAATTTCAGATCGTCTTCTTTAAATAATACTGGAATTCCCGCTCCCCCTCCACTGGGAATTCTCTTACCCCATGAAAAATTACTCATGGAAAAATTTTCCCACATAACCTCACCCCTCTACCAGAAAAATTTCACCTGAAAACGTCTGTATGCCTCCCAATAACCAATACCATGTGTGAACAATGGACAAAATTCATAATTTGCAGCCCTTCCCCCGGGAGCTCTGTTAGTTAAGTTATCCTCAAAGATATAGTTATCAGGTTTCTCGACTGTGGTGAAAAATAGCTATCTCAAAATTTTGATTGATGACTTGGGGGAAAATGAGCGTGAGAGGAGGGCTAGCTGCCCTCCAATTTTTGGCCATTTAAAAAGGGAACCAGAGCCTTTTATTTTCGATCAAATGAGCCTCTCCCGATCTTCTAAGATCCCTGGTTTGATATGATTACCCCAGGAAGAAAAAATTCCACAATTTTAGTACACTGGAGCTTGAAACCTCTACAGTAGAGTTTTCTGGTGTGCTGAATCTGATGGTGTGATTTTCATTAAGATCACTTGAGGTTTCAGGGTGTTCCCCCCTTTTTTTTTCAAAATTAGGTAACTTTTCTCAGGCTCGTAACTTTTCATGGGCACCATCAAATTTGATGAATTTTATATATTTTGAAATAAGCCTCAAAATTTGATTCTTTTAATGCATCTATTATTATCAAGACCCTGTATTTTAGTGTTTCGGTTACTATTGAGCAGCATCTCTCCTTACATTCAGTTATTTACAACAAACTGTTAGATTTTGTCCTTAGGACTTTTATCTGTGTATTTTTTTACCATTTATTTACTTTTTTGTGCTGAGGACGGTCAAGCAGAGGTCTCAACCGAAATATCTGCTTAATTATCCTCCCTATTTTTCACTGGCTGAAAATATCCTAGTTTTTTCTTCGTTCATCACGCATAGCCAGTACGGTCTTAGGTATTATTTAGAGAGTATGAACAAACTTATAAGAGTGGAAACTGGCACTAGAGTGAAAAAGAAATCATCAGCACCATCTAGCATTTGGCAATTTTGTTCATTTTTGCTTTTGTCTTTTCAGATACTTTCAAAAGTAGGGGTGGGTAAAGAAAGCAAAATTCTGTAACCAGCTTATTCATGTGTGTCACCTATTATGTTAGAGTCAACTAGCTTATATAATCTGCTAAGATTATTAAGCTTTAATAAGCTTAAGCTTATTAATCTGCTAAGATTATTAAGCTTTAATAAGCTTAAGCTTATTAATCTGCTAAGATTATTAAGCTTTAATAAGCTTAAGCTTATTAAATAAGCTTAAGCTTATTTTAAGCATTAAGCTTTAGATGAGGAATATGCACAGACTGAATTTTGAATTTTGACAAAAAACGCCAACGAATGATCACTTATAGCAATGTTTCAACCTTAACCGTATATTATTACGGAACAGTTATTATGTCAATTATACAATTTTTTTTAAATTGTTAATGTTATAGTGAATTCACCAGCAGGCACGTTAATTTGGGCGGGGTATTTCCCCTTCCCCAAATATTTTGCCTCCCTAAATTTTGAAAATGCGCTTTTATGGTATTTGAATTGAAAAAATGCTTTTTTGGTATTTCCATAAAAAAAAAAAAAAAAAAAAAAAAAAAATCCTCTCCCTATATTTTGAAAAGTGAATTTTGCTCACCTCCGACACTATCAGGAATTGACAACCCTGTTCATCAGATGCTAAATTGTCAATGGTGCTAGTATTTTTGAATATTCCCATGGTAAATAGCTGAATGTTCAACTCTTATAAACTTTCCATTCTGTTTGAATCATCCTTACAGGTGTAGCTATGGTTTTCAATGCCCGGAAACAATATCGATTTTAGCACCCCCCCCCCTGCACCATCACTACCATAACATAGTAGATAGTAGTACTTGCGAAAAGCAAAAAATAACACTCAGATCGACACCCCCTATAGGCAACCCGAAGGTACAGCCGTCCCTCCTTGCCCTCTATTTACCCCATTGACCAGCCCTTGTCAATTTGTAATATCATCTTAAAAGTATGAATTTTTCAGCAGAACAACTACAGCTAAACTAATTCTCATAGAGAAAAAGGGTGGCTTGTAGCTGCCGAGTGTATACATGTACATGTTGCATGGATATATCTATTAGATATATGCGGTGAAGGGTATATGTGATGAATAGTAATTTTACATAAAAATAAACCGATAACCAAATCCAGTCCATAAAGAATAAGGAGCAAATAAAAAAATTAAAACAAAGAGAATTCGCTTTACACAAAATGTCAAATTTAATACAAACAGAAACTACTATGAATGAAGATATAAACCTTATAACAAGCATAAATTAATACAATTACTACTACTACTACTACTAACAACACACTGCAGCACCAAGCCGCTTGAGGTCAACGCAGCTACCTATGCTGCTTCTCCGACCCAAAAATTAAGGTTTTATCCAAGATTCGAACCTAAGATACCATGGCCACAGGCATGTGCTCTCACCACTGTATTGAGATCTTTCATATTTTACCAAGTCTTAGGCTATCAAAAATTACTATGAATAGTTAAGCAAAATTTAAAATGTACACCGTTACACTACATAAATGTGGTGTTACTACTCCTCTTAAACTTTCAAAAAGACTAGACAGTCATTTGTACATTAAAGAAAAATACGGTTTGGACAGTTTCTCTTTCTATCATTATAGCAAAAAAAGAATCAAAACACCACTCCAACTCCAGAGAATTTTTTTTAATATTTGGGTGTTTGTAGCAAAATTTTCGATTTAAGCAATATATTTAGTTTTAGTAGATCAAAAAAGACAGTCTGTCTTGTTCTTGTTGGTTATGAAAAAGGTGGCAACAGTACAATGGATGTAGTTTTAAACCGTGACATATATGGTTAGCAAGTTTTTAGAAAAAACAACAATCAACTTTCGTCATGATAGAAAGCCATGATAAGAAGTGACAATAGAAAGTAGTCATAGTACAAAAACAGTGGTGGTAGTAACAGTTTCGAATAGTTACTGCAGTAGCAACTATGGTTTCTTGTAGGTGGACAAGACTATATCCGGAGGGGGTGACCCCCCCCCCCAAAATGTTTGTCCGACTCGTAAAAACATAACAAAAATGAATACAAACAAATTTTTCATACATTTCTATGGCACTCGGTATTAACCAAGCGACATATAGCAATCGCAAATTCTGTCGGTCTGTCTGTCTGTCTGTCTTTTGGTCCTGGTTTTACTACTTTAGGCACTTCCATGTAATCTAGGACGATGGTCCTGTCGGATGGCTGTCTGTCTGTTGGTCCTGGTTTTGCTATTTTAGGCACTTCCATGTAATCTAGGACGATGAAATTTGGCAGGCGTATCAGGGACCGGACCAGATTAAATTAGAAATAGTCGTTTTCCTGATTTGACCATCTGAGGGGGAGTGGGGGCCGATTAATTCGGAAAAAATAGAAAAAATAAAGTATTTTTAACTTACGAACGGTTCATCAGATCTTAATGAAATTTGATGTTTGGAAGGATATCCTGTCTCAGAGGTCTTATTTTAAATCCTGACCAGGTCTGGTGACATTGGGGGGGGGGGGGGTTGAGAGGGGGAAACCTAAAATCTTGGAAAACACTTAGAGTGGAGGGATCGGGATGAAACTTAATGGGAAAAATAAGCACAAGTCCTAGATACATGACTGAAATAACGGGAAAGGATCCACTCTCTTTGGGGTAGTTAGGGGGGGGGGTTATTCTGAAAAATTAGAAAAAATGAGATATTTTAAACTTACGAACGGGTGATTGGATATCAATGAAATTTGATATTAAGAAGGATATCGTGTCTTAAAGGTCTTATTTTAAATCCCGACCTGATCTGGTGACATTGGGGGGGGGGGGACATAAAATCATGGAAAACGCTTATAATGGAGGGATCGGGATGAAACTCGGTGGGAAAAATAAGCAGAAGTCTTAGATACATGATTGACACAATTGGAACGGACCTGCTCTATTTGGGGAATTGGGGGGGGGGGGTTAGTTCTGAAAAATTAGAAAAAATGACGTATTTATAGCTTACGAAGGAGTGATCGGATCTTCCTGAAACTTCATATTTAGAACGATCTCGTAACTCAGATCTTTTATTTTAAATCTTAACCGGATCCAGTGTCATTGGGGGGGGGGGGGGCGGGGGCGGAAATCTTAGAAAATACTTAAAGCGGAGAGATCAGGGTGAAACTGGATGGGAAGAATAAAAACATGTCTAAGATACGTGAATGACAAAACCGGACCAGATCCGTTCTCTTTGGTGGAGTTGGGGGGGGGGGTAATTCGGAAAAATGAGGTATTCGTAACTTATGAACAGGTGATCAGATCTTAATGGAATTTAATATTTAGAAGAATCCTGTGCTTTAAAGCTCTTATTTTAAATTTCGACCAGATCCTGTGACATTGGGGGGAGTTAGAGGGGGAAATTGGAATTCTTGGAAAACGCTTAGAGTGGAGAGATCAGGATGAAACTTGAATGGGAAGAATAATCACAAGTTCTAGATACGTGATTGACATAATTGGAACGGATCCTTTCTCTTTGGAGGAGCTGGGGGGGTGTTAATTTGGAAAAATTAGAAAATTAGAGGTATTTTTAACTTAAAAACGGATGACCGGATCTTAATGAAATTTGATATTTAGAAGGAATCCATGTCTCAGAGTTTTTATTTCAAATCTCGACCAGATCTGTTGACACTGGAAGGAGTTGGAGGGGAAACATATAAATTTCAGATTATAATGGCAAAGTGACTTGTTTTGAACAGAATATTTGTATAATTTGTGCCCTTGCCCCTGGGACTATACGGATCATGCTACCCCTTGAGGCATATTTTTCAACTTTTTGACAATTCCGATCAAGATAGCTATATTGAAATTTTTATCTTTACCTCGTGGGGCAACGAGGGCGCTTGGCAGGAAGAAAATCACTGAAATAATTCACCAAAATAATCTTCAAGGGAAAACAAAAAAGGCAGCATATTCCAGATTAAACTTTGATGAAATTTTAAGAACGTAAAAAGCAAAAAGCCCAAAAGCATTTTAGGCTATTCATGATATCTTTCTGAAGGGGGGGGGGGGCTTTGGACAAACTATAGAAAATTGCTCTCTGTTCTTCGTGGATTGGTATGGTTGTAGATTGCATACTTGAAAAATAAAGGCACAAACAAAAATACTTACCAGGCTTTACTAACATGCAAATGATAAACGTATATTTTAATTAACAGTACTACTTTCCATTAGACTACTTGCCATAAAAAATTAAAACAAATGTCAGGTTAATTACTTTTCATGATAACTAGGGTAATACCCTCATTACTTCTTTTGGCCTAATTGTTAAATACTGAACATAACGTATATTTTTGTAAAAACAGACATACCACCAAACAAAAACTATAAGTTACCAATATGCAATTCCTCTTCATTTTCTAAGGCAAGTGATTATTTCCAGCAATAATTTTTTTTTGTAAATATCTCTAGTTGAAGAGATTTATATAAAGACTTGTCATATAAAGTTGGTTATATGATTTATACAACGTTTTATAAAAATGAGAAAGCTGAAATTATCTGGTAAGCTATTTTAAAGTTACATGTTTGAACTTAAGATCCATAATAAAATAAATAAATAAAAAATTATGTAGTTTATTAGGTTATCTTTAATTTATGTACTCTTCTACAAAGGAAAATATGAAAATCAACACAATCAGACATAAAAAAGAGACAAAAGCAAGAAAATTTGTGTAGAAAAGTGGAATCCAAAAAGTGAGAAAACTACTTCCTTTATTGATACTAAATCAAACAAATACTTGAATACAGGCAAACCCTAAAATACCGGTCCTGCACCAAGGAAAAACAGCCAAAGACAACCAACACATTCATATTACAACCCTGGACTTGCCAGGGGTGATCCACTGTATGAGTAAACATTTGAAAAAAAGAGAAAAATCCTCTACAAAAGAAGTAAACATAATTCTTCATAAATCCAATGAAAACAAAGAGGACATACCTACCACAAGTAGTGTAAAAAAAGACCACAGGTTAACAATCAGTTGTTCACAGACACACACAAAAAAAAACTCATACAAACTATTAGTCAAGGGATATTGTCAAAACTAGAAATGAATTGGGGGACATAACACAGTTCAACCCTTTATATGTTTTTTTTCTAAATTCATTACAATCTACTTTAGCCACAAGAGCATTAAGCCACCAGTAATTTTTTTGCAACTACAACACTCATGTTAAAATAAAGAATGATTTACTACTTACTAATTTGGAAAATGACATTTTGGTACTTGATCACCAGCAAATCCAGCTTTTAGTACACCAGATCCCTAGAAACAAAAAAAGATTTTTGTTACTTTCTACTTGTCTGTCTTCCTTTGAAAAGACACTGGCAACTACCATGTTGAATGCTCAACTAGTCAAACTAGGCATTAATCTAGCATGATTCATTCACGAAATCAAATTACAAAATTTGTAATTTGGAGTTAGTACAGAGAAACTCTTGGCTAGTGCTAACATATTATGTTCTTCTTGCATGGGAATAGTGGTACCCCTTAGATTTGACATGAGAACTCACAGAAAAATGTCTGAAAAATCAGTTTAAATAAAAAATAAAAAAACTTCCACATTTCACATTGATAAAGCACTTTCAAGCATACAGATACCCAACTACCCCAACAGTCTACCCCTCACCCATCCTCCTAAAAATTTACTGGTATGCATCCATGATTACTCAGCTGTTTGTTGTTTTTTATAGGCTCAAAATCAAGTGTCAATTCAAGTATCAAGGCAATACAGTAATCAAAAAAGCAGCTACAATAGAGAGATTATCCTTTGAATTAGATATGCACAAAGCATTCTCCCAACTAAATAACATTTGGAGATCTAACAATAGAGAGATTATCCTTTGAATTAGATATGCACAAAGCATTCTCCCAGCTAAATAGCATTTGGAGATCTAGCAAATACTCTCTAAAGTAAAAACTGCACCTTTTCAACAGCAAGGTGATCTTCATATTGACACAAGGATAGGAATTCTGGAGCCTGTCAAGAGCTATACAGAAAAGGTTACTTGTATTTGAGAACAATTGCCTGCTAAGGATACTTATAATTTATCCTTAATTTCATCTAAGGATACTTGTAATTTGTTGGGCTGATAGAGTACTTAAAACCAAGATCATGTTTCTTACCAAGCAGCCTCAAATAACTGATGAAATCCAACTTAGACGTTGGGAACACTGCAGTCATTTGACTCAAACGAGACAAGGCCAGCTTACCTGTGATGTTAGGTACTGCACCCCTTTGAGCCTCTAGAAGAGTGGTAGACATCACATCATATAGGTTCTTCCCTTGAAGATGAGACATAGAGTTCTACAAACATCCGTCAATGAGCTGTAGTCTCTAGTGCAAGATTTTTGATGCGGAGGTCAGCCATTGCTGCCCTATATGCCACTAGGCATCAAGAGATTTAAGTCTAAGTAACAATTGAGTACACATTTTATTTTCTTTCAATGCTAATTTTGAGCTAGCAGTCAAAATCATATATCAAATCTGCTGTCCACCAAATTTATCTGATCACCACTATGATACAACACTGGGGAGACAAGCAAAAAATAATGAAGGATAAAGGAAAAAGGTCCTAATACAAATAATATCATCCCAAAATGAGATATATTTACAACTGACAATTAAAAACATTGTTAATGAAAAAATCAAATTTTATTTTAATTTTGAATATGTAAATTTATATTCAGATTGATGATTTGTACCTGTGTAAAAGGGGGCAAGGGATGCAGCCAGTAGAAAATTTTCATGTATCACATATTCTGTGCATATAAAATCCCAGGGGAAAATCTTTTGACTTATCCCTGCTCCCAACCACTGAACTTATATGCACTTATTTTCATAGGGAAAACAATTCACAAAAAATTCTCATTAAATTCTCATAAAGGCAAAAACTCTCATTAACAATTGCACAAAAGCAAAACAAGAGGGAAATTCATCCTTTTCAACCCTTCAAATAATATTTTCAATATTTCAATCTTCTACTTTTTAATTCATGTCCTGGCTAGGCACAATAGAGGATTGACAATAATCCATTCAAGTTGAAAATTTTTAGCTCTAGCATATCCCCTGACCTTCAGAAGGATGTGTCTAGGCCCTTTTCCTAAAGAGGTTGATGTTATAATCAGAAAGTCATAGCTTGAGTTTCATGGAGTATGTTTTCTAAATGGAAAATAAGTGATTATTGATTAGCCTGGTTCTTGTTCTCTTGAACTGTAGGTATTGCTAAAGCAATTCCTTAGATTAGTCCTAGATTCTAAGCCACATTTGCATTTTTTTCCTTTTCGTTTACAGTTATTCTTACTTTCACAGAAACTTTTATGCATATAGATAGAGGAGTAAATATACCTTAAACTGCATGTCCAGCAATATAAGGTGGTGATGAGCCTCCTGTGGAACACCTTGCTGGTGGTGTGACATGACCATGGTTTGGCATCCCAGGTTAGCCTACACTCTGCACTTGCCCAGTCCTGATCAACTCCTTTCTTGAAATCATCTATGGTTCGGGACTGGTCAATGGCTTCAGAGAGGCTGTTCCAGTGAGGGACAGCATGGACAGAGAAGAGGTGCTGGTGCTTGCATCAATGGCGATGGAGGACTTGCAGCTTCTTTGTGTGACCTCTTGTTGTTTTTCCAAGGGACGAGGAGAAAACTTGACTTGATAGGTCATTTTCTAGAAGTTCCTGAGTAATGATTGCATCTCATCTCTTCTTTCAATAGACTAGGGTGGGGAGATTAAGAGAGACAAGGTACTCCTCACACAGCTTGTCTTGCAAAGATGGTATGAGCTTTGTTGCTTGCCTTTGGACACTCTTGAATGCTTTAATATCCTTTTTATAATGGGGAGATGCTAGGATCATTCCAAATTCCAGGTGTGGATGTACAATAGCTTTGTACAGCTACTTGACCATACAGAGCTTTCTGGTGGTAAACATATGTGCCCTAGGGCTCGGTTTGTTTTAGCAACTTGAGCTTGTGTGTGGCTGTGGAACTTGAGTTTGTCATCAACAATAGCCTCCAGGTCCTTCTCACTCTTCAAGTAGGCCATCTCCAATATGGTAAGGTTATCTAAGGTTGTCATGTCCAAGATGCAGGACTTTGCAATTTGACACATTGAACTGCAAACCCCACTCAGATGACCATCTAGATAGTTCATCTAAATCTTCTTGCATTGTTGAGTGATTGGGGCTAATTTGGGCCTATCCAAAAAGCTTGCAATTGTCAGCAAATATTATAAGTGGGTTTTGTGGGTGAGCTGTACAGTCATTGATATAATGAAAAAAAAAGAAATCACCAATGCAACAGCACAAACACATAAAAAAAGACAGAAGGAGAAAAGGAAGACTGTTTTCCTACATTAATAATTAATATAGATCAGTACTTGAATGAGGCCTTAACCCTATTCATCCATACAATCACATAGGTCAAACAGCATAGCCATACACAATCAACCATAAAGAATAATCCATGGACAGGCAGTCATGTTGTAAGTAAGTATAAGTTGTCATTTACCAAATATGAAAAATATATGCTGAACAACCTAGGCCACAGGATTATGCCCTTTGGAACTCAACTAATGACATAAATTTCATTGGAATAAAAGTTTTACTAGTGGCCTCACATACTACTACCCTCTGAGTTCTTCCAGCAAGAAAGGCTTCAATTCAGGCAACTATATCCTCATGCACCCTATATGCTTCTGTTTTTAGGAGAAGATGTTGATGTTGTACTTCATTAAAGGCTTTTGCTTGATCAAGCAGTATTCAACATGCTTGGAGACTTGTTTAAAGTTTTTACTTCACTTCTCTTTAATTTAATTTAACATAGCATAACTGTTATTCTGTTTCAAGCACAATAGCTCACTGTTAGTAAATGGTTGATATAGTCCCTTTATTAGTGGTTGAGATGATATATTTGTTTATTTACTTGAAATAATGGTACAGTAAGCCCAGGGCTTGTTGTAAATTATCTAATATGTATGTTACCGTGAATGTCCGAAATTAATGAATGACAACATTCAGTGGATTCATTGATTGAATATCAATGTTAACCAAATTTTGGACATTCACAGTAACATTTATTCAAAATAATCAGCAATCCAGATTCTTGAAATTTGTTTTTTTTGCAACTTGTTTTCTTTTTTAAGGATTGAGGTGAACACATTTTGAATTGCTATGACCCTCTTGAAACTCCAAGATTCTAGTTCTTTCCCATCTATTCCTTCTCCAAGCTCTACAGACAGTGGATGACAGTATGACATCCACTAGAAGGCCATCATCCAAAAGCCTGGTTGCAAAGTCATGTGATTCAATGAGGCTTTTGTTGATTGAGTAGCCTTTACAGAAACCATGCTGACTTTTAGGCCAATAATTACTGGCTTGGTTCTTTCTCCCTTTCTTGAAGATAGACTTGATGTTGGCCTGCTTTCAGTCACTTGGGAGCACTTTGGAAGTGAGTGACATCCCAAGCACCACTGCTACTGGCTCAGCAATTTGCTCAGCTGCTTCTTTTAATGGTCTGGGTTATAGGTTATCTGGTCCAGCAGCTTTTTTTGCATCCAGTCTTTTAAGCATTTTCAGAATAATCTCTATATATATGGTTGTCATGTACATTGGTTCTTGGATTGGTTGCTCCAGTAAAGTGGGTGGAGCATTTGCTATGGGCTGAGCAGAGAAATTTGTACCAAAGATAGAGCTGAGTAAATCTGCTTTTTCTTTAGCCTCTGAGGGCTTTGTGTCATCCTCTTTGCTGCCAAGACATGGTCCCAGAACCTTTTGGATTCTGCTTTTGTCAGCTGCAATTGCAGCTGCTCCTTGTGGTTTTCAATGCTGATAAGAACTTGAAAACATCTAGCAATATCAGAAATGGGGCTATTGACCAATTCCTGAAAATTTCTTTCAGTTAGAACAAGTCTATAAGAAGTCAATAATTAGTAGAGAAGAGAGGTGGCAAGTAGCAATTTGTAGAGCCTTACTGAGCCCCAAATATACTGTAGATGCATTCTTGAATGCTTAATCTGATTAATACACCAACTTTCTGTAGTGAAAAGTAGTAAACAAGACACATTTTTAACAAGCTATGTGCTATTAAAATTAGTGGAATGTAAAAAACAAATATTTTCTCCTAACATTTTATACTTGAGCTGCAAAAATCTTCTGACAGTTTTACTAGTAGAGCAAAATAATTTACAAAGTTCTTTTCATTGTTTTCAAGCAGGGAAGGGACAACAGTGATAAAAAGCACTGCCAATGCAGTACTGTTTGTCTGGTAAAATGCAACATACTTGGAAATTTTATGGTACAACCTAATTTATCTAAAACATTCTGATTTTATTTGCCCTTTTCTGACTCTTAAAATTGGTCCAAATCTTAAGTTCTTGGAATCTCACAAAATTTTTCTCTTGTCACTTTTGACAGGAATGATCATTACTGGATCTGCTTCAAATGGGAATTTTTTCAATTTACCAAGTGTTTTGAAATTTCTTGTTGCTATGGGTGATATTATGAAGCCTACTTTACTAGGTTGCCTCTACAGAGGCAACCTAGATTTTTCATCCACTCCTGCTTATCATACACTTCTTTTGATAGTACATTTGAACATACCAAGATTACTAGGGCTATCTATCAAAGCTAATTAGCCTACTTATACCTTAAGTCAAACTGTCCAGCAAAATAAGGAATAATACTGTCAATTCAAATCTTTGTCCAAAGGATTTTACAAGCGCACCTTCAAGGATCAATAATTAAGCTATGTTTACATTAAATTATACATAACTATTGTTGTCATTTATAGAGTTGTCCATTTCATCTAATACATGACCAGATAAGTAAGCCTATTAATTTTTATCTTGAACAAACTATATCCAGAGGGGTTTGGGACAACCCTTTTGAACAGACAAGTTCAAAAGAGAATACTTGAACATAATTTAAACTGTTCACCCTATAGCCTTTACAAGCATTGTAAACTGTTAGGCCTAGGCTAAATTATCAACATCAACCTAGCTTTTAGATGGCAATGGATTATAATCTGTAGCAAAATTTGGTAAAATTCTAGTTTAGTGACTTCTTGCTATCTCAGAAAGGGGTTAGGTTAGGAAAATAAAACTTATGGGGATGGGCCTACAGGCTAAAGTATATCCTGGGAAGGTATATTAAAGTATCCACTTCCACTCCTTCTCCCTCTAGAGGGAGAATTTTCAGTTACCTTAATTTTCAGTTACCAGTTGCCTTTTCTCTGCCTTTAGTTCTGAAAATACAATTCCTGTTATTTGAGCAGAATTCTGAGCCATATCAATGTTTTTTTTCTTTCAAAATTTAGGAAATGTACTTGCATATCTCTAAGACTGCAGAATATTGACTTGCCGTGCTTGAAGCTCTGCTTATTAACGTGCATGCCCGTGCTTATAATTATTTGCTTGCTTATATATGTTCTTGTTGTAGGTGCTTGCTTGCTTATATATGTTCTTGTTGTAGGTGCTTGCTTGGGTTTCCATTAAACCATTAAACTAAACCAAAGACATTGCATGGTGTCAGAAGTAAAACAGTAAACATGGACAGCACACCACATCCATCCTTGGACTGGTCATCAACGAACCTAAAATCGGCCTGGAAAAGGTTCAGACAACACTGTGAATTAATGTTCTCCGGACCACTGGAAGGCAAATCCCAGGCTGTCCAGTGTTTGTATCTATTGATATGGGTTGGTGATAAAGGAAGAGACAATTTCAGCACATGGACTCTAACAGATGCCGAGACAAACAGGGTTCAAACGTACCTTAATAAATTCGGAGCCCATGTTGAACCCATATCAAACCCCATAGTGACAAGATTTACTTTCCACAAGCAAGACCAAGGTAATGAAAACATTGAACAATATGTGACTGACCTCAAGTTAATTGCTAATGACTGTGACTTTGGTACCAGCAGAGATTACCTGATAAGAGATCGTCTTGTCTTTGGAGTTAAGAGTGACAGGATTAGAGAGAAATTGCTAAGTGATGGAGGGACATTAACTTTTGCCAGAGCAATAGAGATTTGCCACGCCATCGAATCAGTACAGGAAACCCAAGCGCAAATGACAGCTGCTAATAAGACTTCAGTGCCCATGATGAAACAAGAGATAAATGCCCTAAAGAAACAGTACAACAAAAAGGAATGCTATTTCTGTGGTGCACCTTATACCAAGAATCATAACTGCCCAGCTAGGGGCAAAACATGTTCAAAATGCAACAAACTGAATCACTTCGCCAAAGTATGTAAAAGCAAAGGTGTGAATGAAATAAGCCAACAAGAAGCAGGAACAAGTGCAAGTGAGTTCATGATTGTCACTGTCAACAGTATGCTAGTGAAACATGCAGATGGGCCAGATGCTGTAATAAGAATTGTTGACCAGAAACTAGACTTAGTCTTCAAAATAGACACAGGAGCTGAAGCAAATGTTCTTCCGGTCAGCAACTATAATAGCATGGTACCTAAACCTCGTTTGCAACCAACAAAAGACATTCTAACAAGCTACTCTGGAGAAAGATTACAGGTTTTGGGGTTTGTAGAGCTATGCATCTGCTACAAGGAAGGTGAGAAACAGGCTCACCAGTTTCATGTGGTCAACACTGATCGCATGCCAATCCTTAGCAGAAAGACAAGTCAGAATATTAAATTGATCAAATTCATTCTGAATGTACAGAACGAACCTGCAACCTCAATGAAACCCGAAACGGCCAGAATACTGGAGGAATATGGAGATGTTTTTGAAGGTGTAGGAAAACTCCCGGGAAGTGTAAAATCCACTTGAAAGAAGGAGCTGTACCAACAGTACAACCACCAAAAAGAGTTCCATTCGCCCTACAGGAAAAACTCAAAGAAGAACTTGATTGCCTTGAAGTCATGGGCATCATTGAGAAGACAACTACACCAACTGAATGGGTAAACTCAATTGTAGTCGTCCAAAAACCAAATGGATCTCTTAGGATTTGTTTAGATCCTGTTGACATAAACAAATGGGTGCAGCATCCTTACCATCCAATACCATCATTTGATGATGTAGCATCAAAAATGTTCAGGATCTAATACATTTTTTAAATTGGATGCAAGACAAGGATACTGGTCCATGGAACTAGATGAGGAGTTATCCCTCCTAACCACCTTCAGCACTACATTTGGTAAATATTGCTGGAAGCAATACCCATTTGGAGTCAACAGAAGATGGAGGACGTCTTTGAAGGACTCGACATTGGACTCATAATAGATGACATTGCTGGAACAGCAGCAAATACAGAAGATCATGATGCTAAGTTGAGGCTGGTATTACAGCGAGCCAGAGAAAAGGGAGTAAGGTTCAACCGAGATAAATGTATTTTTAATGCTCTAAGCATCCCATACTTTGGGCACTTGCTGACCACTGAAGGGATCAAAGCAGATCCAGAGAAGACAAAGGCAATTGCAAACATGCCAGCACCAGAATCACACGAACAACTACAGGTGCTCCTAGGCATGTACAATTATTTAGCAAGATACATCCCAAACCTCTCTACTCCAAACCACCCTCTCCGTGAACTGTCTAAATCTAAAACTTACAACTGGACAACCCAGCAGAAGAATGCGAGGAAGCAAATCCAAGCCTCAATCTGCAAAAACCTCTCATACTTTGACCATAAGAGCAGAAACGTAGAAGTCATAGTGGACGCCTCTCAACATGGGCTAGGGGCCCAACTAGTCGTTGACAACAAAACAGTTGCCTTTGGATCCTGTCCCTCAGCAGAGCAGAAAAACTGTATTTGCAAATTGAGAAAGAAATGCTAGCTGTAACATACGCTTGCAAACAATTCCGCCAATACATATATGGTAGAACAACCACTGTAACCACCAACCACAAGCCTCTTGAGTCAATACTTAAGAAGCCCATATCCAAGGCTCCACCACAACTTCAAAGAATGATGATAGCAGTTCAGAACTATGACATACAAGTCATATATCGCCCAGGCTCCGAGATTCTGGTTGCAGATGCCCCTTCCAGATTACACTTGCCCAAAACAGATCCAGACACACAGCATGACTCCAAATTTGCTGTACTCAGCTTTCTCAGATCTGTCCCAATTCGCGACAACAAGATCCAACAAATCATAGAGCAAACAAGGATTGACCAAAACCTACAAGTGCTGGTCAAGACCATTGCTGAGGGATGGCTCAATCATCGCCATGAATGCAACACTGCAATACTCAAGTTTTGGAATCACAGAGATGAACTAACATACATGGATGGCGTGATTCTGAAGGGTGACAGAATCATAATCCCAGAAACACTGCAGAATGACATTTTAAACCAACTACATGCTTCCCATCTAGGAATGGTCAAAACCAAAGAACAAGCCAGGATGGTAGTGTTCTGGCCAAACATTACAAAAGATATTGAGAACATGATTGGCAGCTGCAGTATTTGTTGTACTATGGCACAAAACCAAGTCAAAGAAAGTATGATGACATCTCAAATCCCTACACATCCATATGAACATGTTGGAATGGATATTTTCAAATTCATGGGAGTTCAGTATTTAGTCACTGCTGACTATTACAGCAGGTTCATAGAAGTCGATAAGCCAACAACTAGCACATCACAGCAAGTGATCACCAAACTGAAAGCCCACTGTCCCAGACACGGAATCCTGAAAACACTGATGTCAGACAATGGGACTCAGTTTTCATCAAAGGAATTCAGAGATTGTATTGACAAATGGAGCATTGACCACAAAACGTCAAGCCCAAACTATCCACAGTCAAATGGATTTAGTGAAAAAACAGTACAGACAGCAAAAAGGATCATGTCCAAAGCCATAGAACACCAGTCCAATCTGTACTTAGCCATGCTGGAGTACCATAACACACCAGTTGATGGGCTAGCCTCACCAGCACAGTTGCTGATGAGCCAACAACTCAGATCCGTTTTACCCATTCTTCCCAGACACTTAAACTCCAAGGTCATCCCACCCTCATCTTTCCAACAAGCCTGAGAAAGACAACAGAAACTACAAATGGGGTTGTATAATAGACACTCAAGGGACCTAAAACCACTGCTCAAGGATCAGACTGTGTGGGTGAAGCTCAACCACAATGCTAGGTGGCAGAAAGCACTGATACTGAAAAAATACGAAAATGCACCCCAATCCTACATTCTTCCAACAGAGAATGGAAAGGTCTACAGACAGAACAGGCGACAGATCAGAGAGAGAAGCCAAAGTATGTCCACCAAGCCACAGTTTGAAGCAACATCCCCGGAACCCAGTATACCTGGAGATCAATCCCACGTATCTTCTTGAGCCCAAATAGGAATTGAACATCCACATAGCATCCCATCAAGTCCCAAAAATTTCCCAACGCCACCTCGTGCTACAACTACACCCGCCAAAAGATTTGCTACACCACTAGCAGATGCTGCCACTGCAGAGTCTCCTTCACAATCCCCTTTGCACCTAACCCAACGACCAAGACAGCTGCTACATGGCACCACGCATTCTGGGCAAATTACAAAGCCACCCACCAGGCTCAACCTTTGATGTTATCAACAAAAGAAGGAGGATGCAGAATATTGACTTGCTGTGCTTGAAGCTCTGCTTATTAATGTGCATGCCCGTGCTTTTAACTATTTGCTTGCTTATATATATTCTTGTTGTAGGTGCTTGCTTGCTTATATTATTGCTTGCTTATATATGTTCTTGTTGTAGGTGCTTGCTTGGGTTTCCATTAAACCATTAAACTAAACCAAAGACATTGCAAAGACCTTAAAAATTGGGATTGAGCTAAGTTGTGAAGCTGAAATCAATTTTCTTGTACTTCATAAAAGCAGAAGAGAAATTTTGCAAGGTTTCACTTTTATAATACACGTTTTTTTAAAGGTCACCAAAGGCCAGGGCCCTCTAGAGGGAGAAGGAGTGGAGGTGGGTACTTCAAAATACCTTCTTGGGACAAACTTCAGCCTTTAGACCCACCCCCAAAAGTTTTATTTTCCTAACCTAACCCCTTTCCAAGATAGCCATAAGTCAAACAACTAGAATTTTACCTCCTTTACTTCTGAAAATACAATTCCTGTTATTTGAGTAGAATTGAGACATATCAATGTTTTTTTTTTTCTTCAAAATTTAGGAATGTATTTGCATACCTTTAAAACCTTATAAATTAGGATTGAGCAAAGTTGTGAGGCTGAAAACAATTTTGATGTAGCCTACTTCATTCAAGCAGAAGATATATTTTGCAAGGTTTCACTTTTATAACACACATATTTTTAAAGGTCATCAAAGGTTGGGACCCTCTAGAGGGAGAGGAAGTAGAGGTAGGTACTTCAAAATACCTTCCCAAGACATACTTTAGCCTGTAGACCCACCTCCTAAAGTTTCATTTTCCTAACCTAACCCCTTTCCAAGACATACTAGCAAGAAGTCACTGAACTAGAATTTTACCCAAAATTTGGTAAAATTCTAGTCGAGTGACTTCTTACTATCTCAGAAAGGGGTTAGGTTAGGAAAATGGAACTTTCAGGGATGGGTCTGCAGGCTAAAGTATATCCTGGGAAGGTATTTTTAAAGTACCCATCCCCACTCCTTCTCCCCTAGAGAGCCCTGAAATTTGCCTACATGACAGGTCTAGACCTATTAAAATTTTAACAAAACAACATATTACCTTAATTTTCAGTTACCAGTTGCTTTTTCTTTGCCTTTAGTTCTAAAATGCAATTCCTGTTTTTTGAGTAGAATTCTAGGCTAAGCCATATCAATGTTGTTGTTTTTTTTTCAAAATTTAGGAAATGTATTTGTATATCTTTAAAGCCTTATAAATTGGGAATGAGCAAAGTTGTGAAGCTGAAAACAATTTTGCTGTACTTTATTCAAGCAGAAGATCTATTTTGCAAGATTTCACTTTTATAACACACATATTTTTGAAGGTTATCAAAGGTCAGGGCCCTTTAGAGAGAGAAGGAGTAGAGGTGGTACTTCAAAATTCCTTCTCAGGATATACCTTAGCCTGTAGATCCATCCCTGAAAGTTTCATTTTCCTAACCTAACCTCTTCCTGGGATAACAAGAAGTCAATCAACTAGAATTTTACCAAAAGTTAAAATTTTGGCTGGAAACTAGGCTAACTATTTTTGACAACAATTCCATTTTGACAAAGTGTAAAGGCTATGTGTTAGAAATTTGGGTAAAATTCTAGTTAATTGACTTCTTGCTATCTCAGAAAGGGTTTAGGTTAGGAAAATGAAATTTTCAGGGATAGGCTAAAGTATGTCCTGGGAAGGTGTTTTAAAGTACCCACCTCCACTCCTTCTCCCTCTAGAGGGCCTGGAAATTTGCCTACACAACAAGTCTATACCTATTGAAATTTTGACAAAGCAACATTTTACCTTCATTTTCAGTTACTAGTTGCTTTTCCTCTGCCTTTAATTCTGAAAATACAATTCCTGTTATTTGAGTAGAATTTTGAGCCATATCAGTGTTTTTTTTTTTTCAAAATTTAGGAAATGTATTTGTATATCTTTAAAACCTTATAAAATGGAATTGAGCAAAGCTATGAAGCTGAAAATAATTTTGTTGTACTTCAATTAAGAAGAAGATCTATTTTGCAACGTTTCACTTTTATAACACACATATTTTTAAAGGTCATCAAAGATCAGGACCCTCTAGAGGGAGAAGGAGTGGAGGCAGTTGCTTCAAAATACCATCCCAGAACATATTTTAGTCTGTAGATTCATCCCTGAAAGTTTCATTTTCCTAACCTAAAGGCTTTTTGAGATAGAAAGAAGTCAATTAACTAGAATTTTACCCAAAATTTAATTAGACAACTGGTAGGCCATTTCACTAAAAGCATTAGCAATGTTAGAGGTGATAGTAGCCAAGACTAAATAGCCTACTTCTTAGGGTCACAGATCCATTTCTTGAAATTTTAGACTATTAGCCTAGGAGATTTTACCCTTTTTAATTTTTTTTACAGTCATCAGTCAAAATTTAGTTCATACCTTTTGAATATTTGACTGAGTTAAAAAATTAATTTTAACCTAGCCAATAAAAACATCAAGTGGAGAAACCCTTTTTTCTAGACTTAATAAATGACTTACATTGTCAATTACAACAGGTTGGTTAATAATTATGTCATGATAAGTGTCCATTCTTAAAATGAATCTGTCTAATTTTTAACAAAATCTAAATAATTCACTATGCCATTAAAAATTTGGGAAGGTACTTTTAAGGTTGCCGTTTAAAGCGAAATTCCAGATGTGATCCTTTCGAAAAATCACCGAAAAGCCTCAAAAGAGAGATTAGCGGCGACATACTTTGACATGGCGAAAGCATCCATATGAATCAAGTAAGGCCAATGGGAGAGTGGCATTTACATCAGAAAAATGGTTTTAAAGTATAATTTATTAAAAAAGTCACTTTTACACTACTTAGTTAAGCTTTTCTTAGGGGCCTGGTAAGTCTCACATTTAGTTAATTCTGAAACTTCATCAATAGTCCAGTAGACATAGATAACAAACAGTTTTGGTTACATTAAAAATATTAGGTGCGAGTTTCAAATACTTTTATCAGCAATTAAATACGGACCCTACAAATAATAGTTATGATTAGATCTTTATTATACAGTTAAAATGAATCAACCACAACAGACACAAAAAAGAAAAACAAATGTTACGGTCACTTTTTCTTCAGGTATAGAAAGCTATTTCATTCAAGAAGAGAGTTTTAAAGGATAGAATAATAGATTTTTCACAAAAAAAATTCTTTTTGTTATCCAAGTGGTAAGGAAAAGCAAGCTTTGAAAAATAAAAAAGGGGATTTTTCATCAGCAAAGGTGCTTGGACAAATCTCTGAACAACAACAACTTCTTTAATATTACAAGGAAGTTTCATATAAAAATCATCACACAAACCCAGAATAGGTAAAACCTATGCCAATGCACAAAGCCGATAATTGGCATAAGATTTTAACTTCGTTCTCAATCCTAAGACTATATTGGCCTTTAAATTCCCTTGGACTTTCGTTGGCTACTCACCCAGTGTGTCGCTTGTTACATGGTTACAATTCATCAAAGTAAGTCATGATTGCAATAATTTCCCTTGGAAGACCTTTGACACGCCCATCAATAGGTCGATTCTTATGGTGGCTCACTGCAATATACGGGTTCCAGAAACTGAATCTGACCAGTTTCTGTATTTGGTTAACTCTTTTTAACCTTCTATCATGTGCATTACCGAAGTCAGTCTCAACAATAAGATACATAACATTTAACCCGTCATACAGGGGTACACAGTCCAAAATTGAGACTGAATACGAACCATTTGTGCAAAACCTGGAGGGGGATGTATCTTTGTTTAATTATAGAGCCAGAGACCATTTTCATGTCTGAATCTTCCAAACTCAGTAGGCGAAGAAGCTCCATCGATAAGGATGACCCTCCGAACAAGCCTGCTTTCATTTAAACTATATAACCCCACAGCCTGCAAACTATTTGCTAGCTTGAAACTCCCCTCGATTACATTCGGGGCCGTTACGTTAAGTCTCCCTTCATCCTTCGTGGATACCTCGGCGTCCATTACGGTGTATAGTTTCCTAGGAAAAATATCAATAAGGAGGGGACCTACAAGATATACGTCTTTCAAATGCGCATGAACACTGCTGAGTCTGATACCCACCATAACCCCGACGGTTGACGCTCATTCCTTTAGAATTCGCCACATTGCCATTATAATATGTGGAAATCCTTGTATCTTCCCCCAATAAAGCACTCGTAAATAATCTTGTAATACACAATAGAAAATAGAGTAAGCTTAAAAAGTACACTTGCAGAAAATAAGTTATCGATTTCCCTGATCGACCCGATCCTGTACTTGATTGCATGAACTATATAGATCTTAAAGTCCTTCTCACTTTGCGGGTCCTGATTTGACCGAATCCACAGGTCCTGACAGCGTACCCCATGCTGTCTTAAAGTCCTGCTCTGCCAAGTTAGTTGGGTTTTTTGTCGTAAATTTTTCAGCTGAGTTTTTGCCCTAGAATCTTTTTGGACACTGAAAATCCACCCAGTAACTAACATTCATGACAATGTTTGGGGAGGGGATAGAGCGATTTTTTTCTAACATAAAACATCATAAAACATGAATTTTTTTTCAGACATTAAAACAGCTACCCCCATAGGGGTAACTATTTTTAAAATTGTTAAAAAATATTGAAACTGTTATTTTTACACAAAACACCAGAAAAAGCATATTTTCAAAATCTGAAGAGGATAAAAATTTAGGGGGAGGGAGAAGTCCAACTCTAATTGGCCCCACTGCTCATTCCTATCCTTAAGCCAAATAGTGAACTCAAGAGCGTGGATTCATTTGAGCTTACTACCCTCCTTTCGTCTGTATTGGGAAAGTTTGAGAGCATTTTTTCAATCATATACTTTACGAGTTGCTGGAGTCAGTTAGCTTTTTGGGAGACTACTCCTATTAATTGTCCCTGATAAATTCAACGTTTGACTTTCTACTATCCCAGAACCGGGGGGGGGGGGGTAAAAAAAGTACATCGCTGAAGCTCACGACAGAAAATAGTATAATGACTTACTAAAGAAACTCTCTGTGTTTGGTTCTTATGGCTGTCTGATAAACATGGATGAGAGCTTACTTTTTAATAGCTGACTGCAGGTGGTTCTCAATGGGTTCACTTTATGCAAATGTCATTTAAAGGTATGCTTACTCGAGAGTAGTTTCTTAGGACCTATACTTTTCATTACCTACATAGATGACGTGGAGATAACCTTGCAAGTCTTTTGTATCATTTTGTAGATGACACCCTGACAAACGAAGCCGTCACAAAGCCTGAAGATCCACCACAATCCTCCTACCCTTAAAGATAGTCCTTTCGAAAATTATAGTTCGTCCACCAAACTACTTGGCCAATGTCAATACAACAATAAAAAAGGAGCTAACTGATCTACCGACCAAAAATTTCACACATAACCCAATCTCCCCCAAAATTCATCTCTATTAATGAAGCTATGAAGAGGGTCAAAGATTTCGTCGTTTCTCCATAAATCCCTCTCGGAAAACCCACTTGTATAAAAAAAAGATGGGATCAGCTTTGTAAAAACTGAATTTTCGAGTCAACTTACAATATTTTAATTTTACAAGTCAACTTAAAAATTCTAACAGAGAAATAATTAAATACCACTTACAAATCAATTTTAATTAAAGTATAGCTTAAAAATAATTTTTGGAACCAGCTAAAGCAGTGTAAAAGTGTATTAGCGGATTTCTTAAATATCATTTTGATTTGGAATGGAAAGGAATTAGCAGAATTTATACTTGCTTATCTTTTAAATTTAAAACACGTGATTTTTTGACATTCCTAGCAAATCTGGTCAGTAAAAAACATGTTCTTCTCGTTTTTAGAGGAAAATCAAAACAGTAAGAACTCAAACATAATTTTTTGCCTTGAAAGATCTGTCAAAGAAATGTCAAGTAATTAAAGGAATGTTCCTGGGATTAATGAGGATGGTTTTCATTGTTTGTCAATGACAGAAATCGGTTGCAATAGGCTAGCATATATTCAAGACAGGGTCTACGTTAAAAAATTTACTGTATCAGGTTAGGCTCATGAAGTCCCTAGAAAAAAAATGCCCATTGGCATCTGGGTAAATTTATAGCAAACAGTATTACTGGCTTTTGTATAGAGTGAATATACCACTCAATGCCTTTTTTATGCTATTTACAAATATAATAATCACTTCTGCTGGAAAATTCAGATTTAAACACTTTTTGACCTCTTAAAAATGACCTAAATATGGGGTATAAAAAAGGCTAAGAAAATTGGTCTCAAACCTTAAATACCTTATAACATTGATCTCAAACATACTGTTTCATTATAAATAATTTTTTTTAATGTTATATAATCCACAAGCATTGATTTTCCAATATTAGTTTTGATAAATTAATTTTTCCAATGTTATGATGTTTTCTTCTTCCTTGACATCAGATTTTAAATAAAAACATGCATTTTTGGCCGAAAATATGAAAGCTGGCTATTATGAATGCCAGTTATACTGTTTGCTATATATTTAACTATATAAAATACAGCAATGGTTAGTTTACGTATTTAATATATGCTATGCTTTACCCCCCCCCCATTTGTTTCTAAACTATTACATATTTGCAATTTCAAATATTCTATTATTTTGTAAAAAATGACTGAAAATGCATGCTTTAATTGACATTTCAGCAACAAGGAAGAAGAAAACACCATAACATTGATAAAATTTATTTATCCAATTTAATCATGGAAAATCAGTACTTGTGGATAATATAACATTAAAAAAATAGATTTATAATGAAACAATAAGTTGAAGTCCAATGTTATAAAGTTTGAGAGCAATGTTTTAAGCTTTTTATACCCCATATTTATGTCATTTTTAAGAGGTCAAAAAGTGCTTAAATCTGAATTTGCTGTAGAAGTGATTATTATATTTGTAAAGAGCACAAAAAAAGCCATCAAGTGGTATATTCATTTTATATTAAAGCCAGTAATACTGTTTGCTATAATTTTACCAGCATCTGTTCTGAATAATTTAAGCCTTAAAAATCAGTGAAGTTTTGTTTAGAGCTTGGGCAGCAAGGCTGCTGTTCAACTAGGTCTATTAAAAAGTCCACTATACTTATAACTCTCTTAAGCTTTTAAAGTATCTTAAGCTTCCCTATGCCTGATCTGTCAGTAAGTGAAGTAATGGTTTTCAATAGCTTTGAGAAGCTTGATGTAAATAAGTCAAAGGGACCAGACAGTGTTCATCCACGTCTTCTTAGGGAGTTTCAAAAAGCTCTCAGCTACCCCCTGTGCATGCTGTTCCAATTATCTCTTCAAAATGGGGAACTACTGCATGATTGGAAAACATCTTATATAACCCCAATCCATAAAAAGGGATGAAGAGACTCAGCAGAAAATTACCATCCTATAAGCATCACCTCTGCAGTTGTTAAGGTGCTTGAGAGATTTGTTAAGAAAGCTCTAATTGAACATCTTGAGGTCAATAATATCCTTTCCACATCACAACATGGATTCAGATCTGATAGATCTGTGGACACTAACCTTATCCAAACATATGAATTAGTGACTACACTGCTTGATGAGGGTTTTCCTGTCGACATGATTCTTCTTGATCTGTCCAAAGCATTTGACAAAGTTTGTCATGAATTCCTCATAATCAAATTGAGGGCTGCAGGTGTTAATGATGGTGTTGTACAGTGGATTATGGGCTTCCTTTCTGAAAGATCACAGAGTGTCAGAGTTTTTGATTTGCAAGGAACTCCTTATTTCTCTTCTCCCACAACTGTATTAAGTAGCGTGCCCCAGGGCCCTATTCTTGGACCAACACTTTTCAACTTTATGTTAATGAACTACCCACCCTTCTTTCAAATCTTATTACCCTTTACACTGATGACTCAAAACTAGTTGGAAAAGCGGTTACTCCCTCTGACCAGCAATCAATTCAAACAGATCTTGATAGTCTAGAAAGATGGGCTAACCTGTGGCTTCTGACTTTCAATGTTGGCAAATGCCATGTATCCATTTTGATCCATTTTGGCAAAAATAACAAGCATCATAAGTATTTCCTTCAAGACAACTTCCTTTCTGCTGTTTCCGATGAAAGAGATCTTGGGGTTATTGTAGATCACCAATTAAAGTTTAGCAGCCATGCTAAGTCTGTTTCATCTTCTGCAAATAAAACCCTTGGTATCATAAAAAGAACCATCTCCAGCCGATACCCTAGAGTTCATATGAAGTTATATAAGGCGCTTGTACGTCCACGCCTGGAGGTTGGAATGTCATTGGCAGCCCCTTTCTTCAAAAAAGATAGGAAGTTGCTTGAGGATGTCCAGTGTCATGCCACTAAGATGATTACCAACATGAATAAACTTCCATATGAAGAAAGACTACGTCGTTTGAAGATGCCAACGCTGACATACCGACGGAAAAGGGGTGACATTATTTTAACCAAAAAAATCCTCTCTAAAAATACCCTTCATGGTCTCTTTGCACAGCCCTTGCATTCTGGTACTAGAGGACATTCTTTGAAGCTCTCCATGCAGCGTTCCACAAGTAGACATAGAAGCCACTTCTTCAGCCAAAGAATCATCAATATGTGGAACCAGCTCTCTGAAGAAACAGTTTCTGCTACTTCAACTGACATGTTGAAGTCCCACCTTGATAGGGAATGTTTCTGCCAGGAATTCCTTTACAATTGGGAAGCTGCAGAGTCCTCCACAAGAGTCTAATCTAACAGCCACAATCTACACCAAACGAATTCTTTTTTCTCATGGAGCATCACAAGGATGGATAATCCTTATATTGCTCCAAGCTGTGATTTAAGGTAATTTAAGGTAAGCATTTTGTTATTACAGTCTTTAGCTTACAAAGGAGGGATAGCTAGAATTGGTTAATCTATGGAATGCTAATCTAGGCCTGTAAAATAGAAATCAAATTGAAAAAATAAACTATAAGACTCCATTTAGTGATTTGTTAACATTCTATAGCCTATCAGGCTCTCTTCAGAAGGAAACATGTTAATAAAATAAGAACAGCCTAAAATCATTTCAAATAGTATTTTTTATCCCTACCCATTATGTAATGCATTATGAGATAAAAAAACAAACAAGAAAGAAAACATTATTAAGGTTATATGTGACCATCATGGTGATAGGGTACATTGTCAGAAAAACAAATACCATATGTTATTTAATAAGGATTCAGTATAAAATAAGTATAAATAATATAAAATGAGGAACCTAATTGTACTATCCTTCTTTGATTAAGATGTTTCCTTTGCAGATGCCTTAACCTAGAATGTTACCAGGGCTCTTTCCAAATATGCAAATAGAAATTTTGCATGCAGTTTGGTGCTACAGTGAGTTAAGAGTAGTACTAGTAGGTATTCTGAAGGAAACACTACAATAGCAAAAGACTAATACTGTTTGGCTGTCCAATCCACAGTCCTTAAAGATATAATAGTAGCTATTACAATAATTTTGCCACTTCCCCTCTAATGATGCCATATATCACCCAAGATGACAATCTAGTCTAGTTTGGCGGCTCTATGGAAGGAAACCTCTTAATAAAATAAAAATAGTATTATCAGATTCCTTATTTTATGCTTTTTCCAAATATCATATTTGTGTTTTTTGACAATGCACCCTTCCACCCTGATGGTTTCATGTATAGACCTAAGTGTGGTCATTGAATCATTGAACAGGTGGGGTTGGGCCCATGCCAAAAAGAACACATTTTGATGCCCTAACTTTTAACTCTCTATGAGCCTTCTGGTAAACATAGAAAGAGGTAGGGGAGGGGGGAGTTGGAATTATTAAAAATATGTTTGTATATAACCTAATATATTACATTCCCATTCTTAGGCCTACTAGCACAGAGGTGGAAAAGGCAAGGCAGACCAACATTAGCCCTGCCAGGAAATTTCTTTAGGGGTGGCAAATGCTACTAGGAACTTTATTTTCAGCAATTTTAAATGGTAGTATTTCCCTTTTTCTATTTATATGAAATATTTCAATGTATTTAAATATATGTATATCATCTATTTATTGGTAAAAAAAATCCTATCCTGTAGAGGCTGTGATGGCTTCAGCCATGCAGAAGATCAAAAGTCACACAGAACTTGCAACTATGATCAATAATACTGCTCTTTGTCCACCCAAAATCCTGCATTAGAAATATTAATAAGGACTTGTTGAATAAAATACTGTTCATTGCTAATTCTTGAAGTAGACTATATTCAAATTTTGTCCAAAATTTAAATTGACTTCCAACATTTTAACTCTTAAGCAGATAAACTGAAAAAGCAGTGTGGTGCTAATGAATTTACAGTTATTGATATTACATTTTAACAGCAATAAACTAGTAGTTCAAGGGCCTAGTACCCCATATTATATCTTAATTAGGCCTTGGAATGATTTGTAAAATGATCGGAAATTAGATTTAAAAAACTAGTTTTATTAACTGAAAGTAGAGAGCAGCTTACTTTCAGTAAGCTGCATAGTTCAGTATTAAACTATCCAATCAATGTTGACAAAAAATAGCTATTCTCTGTATCATAGCTGTTTTGCAAGTTTTATATGAACTTATTTTACAATCTTTCTCAATCACTCAATGAATAGGTTGCTTGTATAGTGCTACCATTTGAAACTTGTCCGACTGATTTTTAGCAAGAAACTAAACATTTCATTTAGCTGTCAAGCACTGAGGGTGCAATTAGTGTTTTTCCCAATATTTCTATTTACCTGCAAGCTGTGGAAGCAGGCACTTTTGTTATGTCCAGTTCAGGTATTATAAACTTTGGTCAGGTAAAATAAAGAGAGTGATACCTTTTGAGCATGGTAACTATAAACTGCAAAGTTCATTGTTATGGCACTGATGAACTTAAGGTTATGACATCAGAAAATATTTGGCCTTACACACAAAAGCATGCCAATGCCATGAAGGATGGGAGGAAAAATGTACAGAAGGTGATCAATTTATGTGCAGATGATACAGACAGACTGCCTAATCTGTCTGCTTCAGTCTCATCAGTGTAGAGTGAATTAAGTAGCCTCTATGGTAGGAGTGGGAATGAAATCAAGAAAAAGATATAGGACAAGTTTTCACAAATCAAGAGTGTATCTCCTGCACAGTTTAAAGATCATTTCTTGGAAACTATTACTCAGTCTATGTACTAAGCTGTTGATTTGCAGTTCCAGTTGTGGTTTAATGTGATCAAGAAAGGTCTGAATGATTTGAAATCAAAAGTAATCAAGGATAGTCTGTGTATCCTGTAATCCAGGGTAGAGGTAAATTGTTAAAGCTTGAATCTAAACTGGATGGCATGAATCAAAGTGCTCTTCTAGATAATGCTATTATTTCTGGTATTGACACTTCTGCTTGTAATTTAGCTAACCTTGGAGAAAAAGATATTGATTGCTTAAACACTCTAATGGGCCTTTATTTTGACACATTTGTTATTAAGAATGCTAGATGTCTTGGAGCTCTTGATCAAACTAAAGCTCCAATTGAACTTGCCCTTGCTTCTTTAGCTTTGCTGGTTAAGATTTTCCAAAATTCTACAAACCCAAAAGGCTCTCAGATTTTTGTTAATGAAGCGCTCACAAAACAAAGACAAGATTTTTTTTAGACTAGCATGCAGTAAATTTGAAGCAAAAAATGTGTGGACACTTAGAGGTGTTATATATGTGAGAAATGGTTCAAATATTATACCCTGTAAGACAATTGCTGATGTTGCCAAAATTTGCAGTTTGGAGACCCCACTATAAAACAATTTGTCATAACAAACTGTAGTAAAGAGTGACCTGGCTGAATAGTAACCAAATCTTTAAAAAACAGAATAATTTTGATACCAATAGTTACATTAAAAGAATTTAATTTTAATGCTGATTTTAAATATATAATTTTCATCATGTTTAGTCTTACCCAACAAAAGTTACAAGTTTGAGAAAATTTGCCATATTTTAGAAAATAGGAGGAAACACCCCCTAAAAATTATAGAATCTTAACAAAAATCACACCATCAGAATCAGCATATTCAACAACTCTACTGTAGAAGTTTCAAGCTCCTATCTACAAAAATGTGGAATTTCATATTTTTGGCCAGAAGACATCATGGATGTTTGTTTATTTGTTTGTTTTTTTTTGCTTTTTTTCCAGGGGTGATTATATTAGAATGTCGCAAGAGGGCTCGTTTTAACGGAAATTGAAAGTTCTAGTGCTCTTTTTAAGTGACCAAAAAACTTGGAGGGCTCCTTGGCCCCCTTCCATGCTCACTTTTTTCCCAAAGTCACTGGATCAGAATTTTGAGATATCCATTTTGTTCAGCATAGTCAAAAAACCTAATAAATATGTCTTTGGGGATGATTTAATCCCCCTAAGGCCCCGTGGGAGGGGGTGCAAGTTACAAACTTTGACCATTGTCAAACAGTTCATGGCAACAAACTGTAGTAAGGAGCAACCCAGCTCAATAGTAACCAAAACTCTAAAAAACGGAATTTTGATATCAATAGCTACATAAAAAGAATTGCATTTTAGTGCTGATTTTAAATATACAAGATTTATCAAGTTTAGTTTTACCTATCAAAAGTTATGAGCCTGAGAAAATTTGCCTTATTTTAGAAAATAGGGGAAAACACCCCCTAAAAATTATAGAATCTTAACAAAAATAACACCATCAGAATCAGCATATTCAACAACTCTACTGTAGAAGTTTCAAGCTCCAATCTACAGAAATGTGAAATTTTGTATTTTTTGCAAGAAGTCAGATCATGGGTGTGTGTTTATTTGTTTGTTTGTTTTTTTCACAGGGGTGATTGTATCGACCCAGTTGTCCTAGAATTTCACAAGAGGGCTGGGGGGAGGGGGTTACTTGGGAGGATCTTTCTATGGAGGAATTTATCACGAGGGAAGAGAATTTCCATGAAGGGGGCTCAGGACTTTCTAGCATTATTAAAAAAAAACAATGAGAAAATAATTTTTTTTTTTTAGCTGGAGGTAATGAGCAGCATTAAAACTTAAAACGAACCTAAAACATTACATATTTAAGGGGGTCTGTCTCCTTCACAATACCTTGCTCTTTACGCTAAAGTATTTTTATTAATTTCAACTATTTATTCTATGGCCTTTATGATTCATGGGTCATTCTTAAAGATTTGGGACAAAATTCAAGCTTTTGTGTAAAGAGCAAGATATTGACGAGGGGGTGAACCCCCTCATATACATAACAAAATACAAAAATATAGAAGTTCATTACGTAAGTTAATTCGTTAGGTACATATGTTTATTACTAACAAAAACTTTCATAAAAAAAAAACAAAAAAAAATCTAGTTGCATTTTTAAGTAGCAAAAAATTGGAGGGCAACTAAGCCTCTTCCCCACCCCTTTTTTTTATCAGAATCGTCCGATCAAAACGATGAGAAAGCCATTTAGCAAAAACAAAATATACAAATTTCGTTATGATTTTTCATTTGCAGTGAGCCTAAATCAAAACATGCATTAATTCAAAAATGTTCAGAAATTAAATTAAAAAAAAAAAGTTTTTTTTAACTGCAAGTAAGGAGCAACATTAAAACTTAAACGAAAAGAAATTATTCTGTATATTAAAGGGTATGTCCCCTCCTCAACACCTTGCTCTTTACGCTAAAGTTTTTTAGTGATAGTTACATATTCATAATCTGTGTCTGATATGGACTGTTTCTAAGGGGTTCTAGATTCAAAGCTGAAATTAGATACAATTTTAAACACCACAATTGGAAGTGACAGGGACCTACCATATATAAAAGACTTGCGGGGATGTGATTTTTCTACAAACAATCACCAGCTACCCAGTGCTCTTTGCCAGTGTGAACTTCCTCTAAGTATATTAAACTTAAATGCTTGAGGTCTACAAAGTGTTCACAATTAACTCAGGGTCTTACTAGCTTTGAGTCCATGTAATGTTGCTGTTTGTGAAACCTTTTTATCGGATAATGCTCCGTTTCCTTGCTGGATATCCACAATATGAAGTGTTTCTTTTTTCTACAATAGGAAAGTCGGTGTAAATAGTGGCTTAGCAATTTATGTTTGAAATAGTTAGTCTTCTATTGTGATGAGTAATATGTCTGTTTGGGAAGAAGGTTTATGCAATAGTTTATTCCTTGAGGTTACTCTGTTGGGATGCTTACAGTTTATTTTATGTTCTTTTTACAGACCTTCATCTAGCAATCCAGGAAGATTTTTTGATGTTTTTGAACAAGTTCTTGCTAAGCTAGCAGAACATAAAAATCAGTTTTTATGTTGGTCGATTTCAATTTTGACCTTGGATGCCAATGTTAACAGAGAATTTCTTTAAAATATGCTTTTCAGGTTTTCTACCTAACATTACTCTGCCTACTAGAGTTACAACAACCATTGCTGTGCTGTTGGACAATACATTGTTTCTGCCCATTCATTCAGAGCAGCAACACTGTCTGTGATATTGTCTGATATCACACTTCCACTATCACACTATCTGATATCACACTTCCTCTGACCACTTCCTAGGTAGTGCTGTTTTGGATGTTGCCCAAAATTCTCCTGATCTACACAATCCTTCAGGAAAGAACAAAGATAGATAGCTGGAAGTGATTGATTTTCAGTCTTTACATAAGCTCATTGATAATCAAGATTGGTGTTCTGTTTTTGGATCAGATAACGTAAATGAGGCATTATAGTGTTTTGTTAGTCAAATGTCCCTATTAACAAACCAGGTCACTTAGTCTGGAGTTTTGTATAAGAGTTATTTACTGGAATTTGATCCATGGATTTCTGATGGGATTCTTTTGTCAGTAGGAGTTAAAAATCAAAAGTATAAAAAAATATTTATCAGTGGAAACAGAGGATTTATTTCAAGATTGTTGTTCTAAAAAACATAAATTGAATTCTGCTATAAGGTTTGCTAAACGTAAACATTATAAAGTTAATATTGATCAATATAAATCTGACACAAGAAAGACATGGAACCTTATTAATCAAAAGATTTGACCAAACCATATTCAAGCATTAATGTTGATTGTCTTGAAGTTAATGGGGATAATATTTCAGACCATAAAATAATTATGAATTCTTTTGGTGATTATTTTAGTTCTGTAGAAGCTATGCTGGTATCTGCATGGGTTTTCTAGTATATTTTCTATAAATCAGATCCATCTGATTTCTATATTTCGTATTTGCCATGAATTTGCTTTTGATCAATTTCCTTCAAGATTTTCTATAATTTTGAGATTTAGTAGTTGTGGAGAATTTTTTTGATTTTTCACATCATAAGACACTATTTGAAGAAACCGCGATAATGACTCACTATTTAATGACTATATAAAAGACTATAATATGATTTACATACAAACGAAAATCAGAACACACGAGTGAAAATCAGAAGTGAGAAAATGACAGTTTCAATTAAAATATACAGATTAAACACACAAATGAAGAAAATACAACTACAAAACTTCAGTTAAAAGTCGAACGTCTTGGTTTGGCAGTCTCAAAGCACATCATGACGGGGTGATCGAAACAGTCATCGTCCATCGTTTTACGTAAACGTGTCATGACCAGTTTCATTTCCTGAAACTTCTTTTGACGATGGCCAAACTTGGTGGTGCTGTGACAATCCTCTGGCAAACTGATCCTAGAGTCGAGAACATCGATTCAACTGCATAGACTTTATGGAATAGGGCCTCAAAGATGGTGCGATCAATGACTTTATAGCTTTCGATCTCAGTCCTGGCCAATATATCTAACATGAATTCCGCAGGATCTAGGTTTTTCTTTGGAAACATCTTCACAACTTTGGAAAGGCTTTCATAGCTGATATCCATTTTGCCCAGTAGACATTGGTATGCTGGCTCAAGAAAAGAGGAGTTATCATGAATTGCATCATTCAAGCCTTCACTATGGCTCTGAGGACACCACAGGGTTTCTCAGCATAGAAGAATTTTCAGTCATCCAGTAGTTTGGCTCCAGGATTAGAAATTAGCTCTGAACATTGAGCAGATGGATGCCTAGGATGCTGTTTAAGTTGGAACTTGTTTTTGGCTAGTGAGCCACCTCTTTTCCACTGCTGTTTTTGTGTTTGCAATCACTAAATCAAGCTGCTCAGTCTGAAGCTTTTCTGCAAGAAACTTTGGGTTAAACAGGACTTGGCATATCAGCATAAGCATCAGAATAAAACCAAACCATATAATTTGTCAATGCAGAAGTTGGGCTCAAAGCTGGTCCAAAATATTGTCAAACTCTCTGACTTGTAGGTAGGTAGGTTTTTAGGTAGATAGGTAGGTTTTATTTTTATCCACAATATAAACATAAATAAAAATGACAACACTAATAAATTTTTGCAGCAAAAAGAAAGTCCTAAGGACCTGTGCTGCAAATTCAGATTAGATAAGATAATATTTATTTTCAAAAGACTATCACAAGCTCTATAGAGCCGAATTCGCTTTATATGTCAGTAAAAGCTAAGAAAAAAAAATTCAAAACAGTACATTAAGTCAAACACAATTAAATTACAAAAACATTGCAGTAAATCAAAAAAATAAAACCGGCAATAGAGGAAAAGGGGAATTTGGCAAGTACATAATCACGAATTATTATTAAGATTATGATTTATATCTTATAAATAAATATCGAAACATAACATCTCATAATTATCCACCTAGCCTATCTTATATATAAAAAACAACAACAACTATGAACCATGGATCGAATTTAGTGTACTTGTCTTCCTTGTTCGGCTCATTGGTGTTCCTGGACACCCTGTCGAATACCAGACTTATTGCTTGCATAGTCATAGCTTTATATAAGCACCTCTCTGCTTATGCTTTTCTTTTCTAAGACTTCTAGAACTTTTTTGGCAGTAATGTACGACCAATTTGATTTATTTGGTGCTTATGTGGCAAATGGGTTGCAAAAAACTTGTTCGGTACTCTATTTAGGCTCGTTATTTTTGTGAAAAATGGCATTGATCCACTTATGATAGTCTTTGTTAAATATATTCTTGCACCCCAACACTTAATTTTGCTTGATTCGTTCTATAATTCGACGCATCTAGTTCCTCTCATTAATCTATTCTTTTCATCTGAGATCGATTATCAAACTCACGTAATTTGCCAAGTTTGAAACTGACATGTGAGTTCCTTGAATGGGCGTCACTCTTTTTACCGCCCACAGCTTATTATCTACTAACCACCTAATCTGTTATACAACGTGACTGCGACCTTGCCGCCTTACAAGTAACTATTACTAGTCGCTCTCCCGCTCCCTACCCCATATGTGATGGCCCTGCTTCTGCTAGATTCGCAAACGAAAACATTCGAGCAAATTTATCAAACCTACTGAACTAATTTTGACCTCTGTTGAATAATAATTAACCTAGAACATACAGAAATTTTTAAAAATAAATAGGCTTTCATTTTGTTAGATTTAAATCAGCCAAACAGCCAACTGTCCCCTGTTTTGTTGTCTTGTTGTATTGCAATATAATGTTGAAGATATTCCACTTTTCAGATAGACAACTTAATTTATTTTGCTCTGTCGTTTTGTTGCCTTATTGCATGGTGATAATTATCATATCGTACATTATTAAGATCTGTTTTTTGTTGTTGTTGTTGCTTTGTTTGCTTTTTCAGTTTTCTTTATAACTTTTTCATAAGACAAGCTTTTCAAAGAAAAGTAAAGAACTTCATTAAGCAAAGAATGAGCAAAAATAAAGTCAAATAATATTCCAAGCGTAAAACTACCACAAATCACTATCAATAAACAAATGAAACTCAAAACGAACAGAAATTACAATAAATAGCCAAGTCAAACTCAAACGAGCAAAAATTAACATGAGTAGGGCTGATAACCCCTATGCCTTCTCAAGACAAGAACACAATTTGCACTGTACTGAAAACAAAATACGTTTGAAATGTTTTCACCTTTCTTGCTTTCATAAAGGAAAAATTGTCAAAACCTTAACGATGAAATGTCAGTATATGACAGTTTAAAGAACAATCATCAGTAGTTTTTATTTTCAGTAAAGCTCAAAGCTGCTGGCTTCAGGGGCTTTTCCTGGCTCATCATTTAATTTAGTTTAGCTCATTTTGTTCTTTTTTGTTTCTGTTAATGAAGGACTCCGGATGTGAAGCAGTTACATTTGGAATTTTATTATTATTGGGATTAGGAAAAAGTCTTTTTTCTTATTTTTCCACTATCTTATATTATTCCTTTTTTTCTAATTTTTGTTTCATTTTAATTATAAGCAAGGTCTATCAAAGATAAAACTTGAAATTTCTAGTTGAAGAATTCTTCTTTTTTAGGAGACACTGAGTCATTGACCATGAGACTTAAATTGGTTGGAACAGAAATAAAGTTGAGGAAATAGTGTGGTGCAGGTCATATTAGATGTGCTTGACATTTTTTGATAGGTGTTTGAGATGGAATTTTAGGGGAAATTAAAATGGTTGATATTGAAATGAATGTAAAGGTTGAATATGAAGGATATGAATGAAGAAAACGGATTTGGGAAACTGAATAAGCTCATTGAATGTGATAATGGTATTGGAACTAGGGTTATGTCTATTCTTCGAAGTGCCACTATTATTAACGTATAATAAAACTATGTCAAGTAAAAATGGACATAAGTTGAATTCAAAGGCTAAGTTTTTCAAAGAACAATAAAGAGCAGCATTAAAAGTTAGAAAAAAACAAAACAAACAGAATATTACTTCATTTAAAAAAACAAATTTGAAGTAAATAGACATTACTATGAATAAACAGAGGATATCTAAACCATCAGAATTGGCCAAAAATAAAAATGGGGCTGACACCCCCCTAAAACCCAATTAAAGCTTGAATCCCGTTTTTGTTTTAGGGTAGACAATTGCTCTCTGTATAAAGTTCCTTTGACATCATCAGTTTTATGCCCAAAGGTCATATCTGACATTAACAAATTTCTGAATAATTGCCAAAAACCGTTTGTATAAATACATTCAGAGGAAGAATCCTCTGAATGTAGGCAATATGTCTTCAAACACACTTTGATCGTCCTGATCTACATTATCCTGCTGATCCTCCCTTTAAGAACAGCTTAGCAATTTTTGGCAATTACCTCAAACATGTTTACATGTTTGACTCAAACATTGTCCTTTTAGAGTACCAGCAATATCATGTTAATAAGAAGTAGTAAATCCATTTAGATGGAACTTTGAGAAATCAACTCAAATATTTATTCCTGAAAACCTGTGGAAGTTTTCATTCAGCTGGCTCAGTTTGTTACTGTTAAAGATATGTTGTCTGGAAACTCACTGTAAATTGGAGATTTTCCCCTGTTCACCTCCATAAATATTTATTCCCCTTTAAAAGGATGCCTTCAACATTGCAGGCATATTATACCATAAACACTGTAAAATATCTATATTATACATATATATACATTTTCCCCTGGAAGGGGACTGTGACCATATTTACGTTTTTAGGGATAAGCAGGCTTGATCCCCCCCAGCAGAAATATATATATATATATATATATATATATATATATATATATATATATATATATATATATATATATATATACTAGCTGTTGGGGTGGCGCTTCGCGCCACCCCAACACCTAGTTTGTGGGGCGCTTCGCGCCCCCCAAGCCCCCCCGCGCGCGTAAGTTGCTACGTGCCATATTAGTTACGCGCCATTGTAGTTGTATCCCTGTGTCCCACCTGTGAATAGATATATATATATATATATATATATATATATATATATATATATATATATATATATATATATATATATATATATATATATATATATATATATATATATATCTATATATATATATATATATATATATATATATATATATATATATATATATATATATCTATATATATATATAAATAAGTTGTCTGTCGGGTGACGTCATGTTTGTCTGTCGACTGACGTCATGTTTTCAACTGACGAAATTACAGACCGGGACATCGGGACACAAATGACGACCGGGACACCGGCACATAGGGAATATAAATGACGACACTCAAAGAGAAAGCGACCGGGACAAAAGGAATGTTCGATTAGCAATCACCATCAACAAAGCACCGGGACACAAATGACGACCGGGACACTGGGAGTATAAATGACGACCAGGACATAAGTAAAAAAAAACTAAAAAACTAAAAAAAAGGTAAAAACTACAAAAAAATAAAAAGAAAAAAAAAAACTAAAAACTAATAAAAAAACTAAAGAAGCTAAAAAACTAAAAAAACTAAAAAAGAAAAAAAATAAAAAAGGAAAAAAATGAAAAATAAAGGAGAAAAACAAAACTAAAAAAACGAATGTATATACAGACCGGGACACCGGGATACAAATGACGACCGGGACACAGGGAATATAAATGACGACCGGGACACAGGGACACAACTACAACGGGGACGCCGGGGGGCACAGGGGGATATAACTGACGACCGGGACACCGTCGTCATGTTCACCGTCGTCATGGACACCGTCGTCAATGTTGTATATTCGCAAGTTTTGCAAGCGCCCCTCCCAAGCCCCCCCGCGCGCGTAAGTCGTTACGCGCATTATTAGTTACCTGCCATTGTAGTTGTGTCCCTGTGTCCCACCTGTGAATATAGATAGATTTATATATGTGTTTCAAACTACGTAAAACTTGCGAATATACAACATTCTTGGCTTTCCCATTGTCTGTGCATATACAAAGCCTTATGTACTAATAATGACGTCATATGCAAACGCTCTTTTTACAAACAACAAACATGCATACACACAACTCGTTTTTATATAGATAGATAGATAGATAGATACAATACAAATTAACTGTGTAAAACTTGCGAATATACAACATTCTTCGCTGTCAAATTGTCGCTACATATAAATAGATTGTCAGGTTTACCGACCCTCGAACATGCAACGTACAATTGTCCATGGGAAAAACAATCAGTATTAAGATCTATACCACATTTTTCTAATGATTGACCTTGAGCTTTGTTAATGGTGATTGCAAATGCTAATCGAATTGGGAATTGCAATCTTTTAAATTGAAAAGGCAGATCCGTTGGAATCATGGGAATGCGAGGAATAAGAACAGCCTCACCCTCAAAAGGCCCTGTCAAGATTGTGGCCTCTATTAGGTTTTCCATTGTTTTTTACGGCAAGTCGCGTGCCATTGCAAAGCTTTGGTGGGTTGATATTTCTTAAAAGTATTATTGGTACGCCTATTTTTAGTTGTAGCACGTGTGGTGGAAACCCTGAAAGATCTATGGAATTTAAAAATTCAGATGGATAATTAACCGCTTCATCTGGTTCCAAAACTGTGTCGACTGACTTGTAAAGGACTGCCTGGTCTCGAATCTTGGTCAAAACAATATTGTTGATTTCGTGGACGTATATATTTTTGGGTGCGAGAATCGCTCTTTCACTTAGCCATTTATTATTTTTATAATTTTTTAGAATATTCGGAAATACTTTTTCAATCAATTCATTTTTGGACGTCACTAAATTACAGAAATCAGCAGGTAGTTGTATACGTCCTGATATTGAGTCTACTGGGAGCTTTCCGTTTCCAATTGCCAGCAATTGATCTGAAAATGTTTGACCAGAGTCATCGTTTTGCAATCGGACACGCATATTTGTAGTTAATTTTAATATCTTTACGTGTGCCCATAAATTAGAATTTTTCAGGCAAGCATTCATTTCGTCTGCAGGAGTTGATCTAGGTATTATAGGTAATGTTTGCCTGAAATCTCCCGCAAGCAATATTAATGAGCTGCCAAAGGGTTTCGACTTGCCTCTCAAATCTTTCAAGCATTGATCCAGAGCCTCGAGCGATTTTTTGTGTGCCATTGTGCACTCATCCCAAATAATAAGTTTGCATTGCTGCAATACTTTACCCATCCCAGATAATTTGGAAATATTGCACGTGGGAGTTTCTGTAGAATGCAAATTCAGAGGCAATTTCAAAGCGGAATGAGCAGTTCTTCCACCAGGCAGCAATGTTGCGGCTATTCCGGACGACGCAATTGCCAACGCTATATCATTTTTTGATCGAATTGATGCCAGAATCAGTTTTATCACAAACGTTTTACCAGTACCTCCTGGCGCATCCAAAAAGAAAATTTCTCCAACGTTGTTATCGACACAATGCATTATCGTATCATAAATGTCTTTTTGTTCCGACGTTAACTTGGAAATGTTATTTTGTACATACGACAATAGATCACTCGTACTGTAACTTTGTTCACGATCCAATTCTACACATGTCGAAACAGCAGCGATACGGTTAGGTGAAGGCATTCCCAAATCCTGAAGAGGTTTGTTTGCCATACGTACGCACAAATCTTCTATAATAACTAATGTGTAGTTATAAATTTCTGATGTAAAATCAAAATTCATATCTGACGTCTCTAACTGTTTTCGATGGAGTATATCTTCGGACATTTTTGACTTATATTTTCCCCATAACTCTGTAGGAGCTGATGGAGAGCAAGTTGTTAAAATGATGCCAAACAATGCACGAATTTGACTTGGGGTTGACGTTTCGCACGCGTCATTGATGCAGTTATCCCAGTGTTGGTCATTCTCCAATAAATTCAGAGCTTGGCATGCACTACGGTAAGTGTCATGTATAGTACCGTTTACAGATCTCAAATACTCAAAAGATGTCGGACCGGGTACATTCACCAAAAGCAGGCGCAGAAAGAAGCATTCATGTTGATTGGGGTGAACAGTGTAGAGTCTTCCTATCGTGGTATCTTTGAAGATGGTAGGTTGGCCGTCGACTGACTTACCCTGTTTTCGACGTTCAAATACTTTATTTTTAGTATTCCACGTTTAATACGAAGGCGCTTCAGTATACAGCAGTTTTTTTGCAAAAGAATCATTTTTGCAAAGCGAAAAAAAAGCTGTTAATGTTGTATCCGGTGGATTCAGGGCTCTTTGTTGCACGTTGGTTTCCGTGAAATAAATACGTTGACCATTCTGTAAATGTACCGCTAAGTGAACAACAGCTGGACTACGTTCATGTATCGGAAATGAAAGAATTCGCCAAATAGCTTCATTACTGCTTATGTATCTTCCAGCCTGATATTGTACGATTTCGTCGAAATCTTGGATTTCGGGCTGCAAGCCAAAAACTGCCATGTCACTGCCTTTGTTGACGTATTTACATATGTATTTGATTGCCTTTACGAAGTTACAGTATTCAACGTTTATGTGTGCATTAAATGTTTTTGATAATAATGGGGAATATGGAACAACCCACTGGTTATCTACTTCGATGGTGGTACCGTAACGCTTCTTTATTATTGCTGTTTTACCGCCATCATCATTAGATCTTCTTCTATATTGTGGGTAACCATCATTGCCAGTAATTGTCTTTGATACTAAAAGTCGAGGATATTGCTTTGTGCACCTTCCTTTGGCCATGCATGGTGAATTTTCGTTCAGTGCACCGCAAGGTCCATGTATCATATTTTTTACAATAATATCATGTAACCCCTTATCGACATTTTTATCAGGTATTTCAGCGGAAATCACATCATCAATTTCGTTCGAAGTAATTTTTTTATGTAGCCAGATTAGTATATGTGCGTGTGGCAAACCTCGTTTTTGTCATTCCACTGAGTACATCCAGCATCGCACTGACCCAAACACTTCAAGTTTTACTATGTAGTTTATCAGTGATTTCAACTTTTGCCGGTAAGACACGGGCCGTAATGTCATGCCTATGAACCGCCGATTGGCCTTGAAGTAAAAGCTGCAGTATCTCGTCCCAAGATTGATTACATGTAAATGTAATAAATAAATCTGGACGACCATAGAGACGAACATACGCAATAGCATCTTGAGTATATTCATGCATATGACGGAGACTGCCAGCATATGACGAAGGTAAAATTGTTAATCTTCCAACGTTTCTGGTATTACCGTCATTTATAACTGCATCTCGCAAATGAATGTATTGTTCAGAGCGGAGCTTGGTCTGATTCAGGCGGATATATAGCAAACGTTCTGATTCAATTTTAGCATACACATCAACGACAAATTGGTGAAACAATTCACGGCATTTTAAAATATAATTTTCTTCATCCTGCCGAATCATTAGTCTATAGGAATAATAATGCATTGCACTGCATTTCTTATTCATTTCTTTGTTAGTGGCTGGATTCATCAATTTAATATTAAAGTGATAGCCGTCGGCTCCATCCTAAAAAATGATAGGATATTGTAGGGCATCGTAGCATCGATGAGTTTCAGCAATTCTTAACAACTGAGCGTTTCGCTTATGAAGAATAATATCTCGAGGTAAAAACTGATCACCGACCATAACGATTGCCACTTCGTCGATAGTTGGAGCATTGTATCTACGCACATGTTGGCCAGGAGGCGTTTTGTCAGCGGAAATAACAATTTTATGCGTATCAGTAGGCATCAAATCGATGGCTGTTTTGAACAGACGCACTAAATTATTATTTTCGTGGAAAAGATGTTGCAATTGGGAAACGATTGTCCTTTCAACGTTGGGAGAAATTTCGCAACGTGCATTCAATTCAGAATTTCTATCACTGATGAAGTACAATTGTAAAAATTTATGATTCTCGCCTGAGAATGGTAGAAAGGGACCCTGCTCTAAGATAAATTTGCCCTTTTACTTTGAAAGTAGACATAAATTGATCTGGATTTTCGATTTGGGCTCCAAACGACGTCATTTGGAAACATGAGTTGTATTTTCTGATTTGTGACAAAAAACGCTTACATTCTGACGTAGTTCCAGTAAGGAAAGTCTTCAATGGCTCTGGTGGTGCAGCCAATAGAGGAAGTTTAACTTTTCCTAAGCGCAACACATTCCCATTGTTTCACCATTGAATTTCATGGCCTTGCAATAGGGACAAATTTTAGACATTGTCCCGATTTGAACACATCTACTCAAGCTATAATCATCGACTGGGCTGTACCTGAATGCCAGGCGATAACTTTCAGGTTGCTCTGATTCCTCGGCACGCTTTCTTTTCTTACTTTCTCTATCAGCAGCAAGCCTGATTTCTTGCTGTTCTTGTGATTCCTCGGCACGCTTTCTTTTCTTACTTTCTCTATCAGCAGCAAGCCTGATTTCTTGCTGTTTTTGTGATTCCTCGGCACGCCTTCTTTTTTCACTTTCTCTTTTAGCAGCAAGTCTGCTTTCGCGTTGCTCTGGTAGTTCCTCGGCACGCTTTCTGTTCTTTCTTTCTCTATCAGCCTCAAGCCTGTTTCCTTGCTGTTCTTTTGATTCCTCGGCACGCTTTCTTTTCTGACTTTCTCTATCAGCAGCAAGTTTTTTGGCATAGACTCTTTGACCATCTTCATCGGCTTTTGCCATTGTAAGTTCACCAGTCATTTTAAACTTAAACATTAATAGATTTCTACGTGAACATCTATGTCTTAAATATCTTTAATGACGTCACCGTCATAGCAAAAATGACGACAACTAACTTCACGACGTCAGTCGACACAGAAACATGACGTCACCTGACAGATCCACAGACAGACAACTTATTTTTATATATATACTAGCTGTTGGGGTGGCGCTTCGCGCCACCCCAACACCTAGTTGGTGGGGGCGCTTCGCGCCCCCCCCAAGCCCCCCCGCGCGCGTAAGTCGTTACGCGCCATAATAGTTACGCGCCATTGTAGTTGTGTCCCTATGTCCCACCTGTGAATATAGATATATATATATATATGGTTTTAACTACGTAAAACTTGCGAATATACAACATTCTTTGCTGTCCCATTGTCTTTGCATATAAATAGATTGTCAGGTTATCCCCCTGTTTCCCCCGGTGTCCCCGTTGTAGTTGTGTCCCTGTGTCCCGGTCGTCATTTATATTCCCTGTGTCCCGGGTCCCGGTCATCATTTGTATCCCGGTGTCCCGGTCTGTATATACATTCGTTTTTTAGTTTTGTTTTTCTCCTTTATTTTTTTCCTTTTTTTTTCTTTTTTAGCTTATTTAGATTTTTAGATTTTTTAGTTTTTTTTATTAGTTTTTAGTTTTTATTTCTTTTTAGTTTTTTTGTCCCGGTCGTCATTTATATCCCCCTGTTTCCCCCGGTGTCCCCGTTGTAGTTGTGTCCCTGTGTCCCGGTCGTTATTTATATTCCCTGTGTCCCGGTCGTCATTTGTATCCCAGTGTACCGGTCTGTATATACATTCGTTTTTTAGTTTTGTTTTTCTCCTTTATTTTTTTCCTTTTTTTTTCTTTTTTAGTTTATTTAGATTTTTAGATTTTTTAGTTTTTTATTAGTTTTTAGTTTTTTTTTCATTTTAGTTTTTTTGTAGTTTTTACCTTCTTTTTAGTTTTGTTAATTTTTTTTTTTACTTGTGTCCTGGTCGTCATTTATACTCCCTGTGTCCCGGTGCTTTGTTGATTGCTAATCGAACATTCCTTTTGTCCTGGTCGCTTTCTCTTTGAGTGTCGTCATTTATTTTTTTCTTTTTTAGTTCTTTTAGTTTTTACCTTTTTTAGTTTTTTTTTAGTTTTTAGTTTTTTTAGTTTTTTACCTTTTTTTAGTTTTTTTAGTTTTTTAGCTTTTTTATTTTTTTTATTAGTTTTTAGTTTTTTTGTAGTTTTTGCCTTTTTTTTAGTTTTTTTAGTTTTTTAGCTTTTTTATTAGTTTTTAGTTTTTTTTGTAGTTTTTGCCTTTTTTTAGTTTTTTTAGTTTTTTAGCTTTTTTATTTTTTTTATTAGTTTCCTTTTTTTTTCTTTTTTAGTTTATTTAGATTTTTAGATTTTTTAGTTTTTTATTAGTTTTTAGTTTTTTTTTCTTTTTAGTTTTTTTGTAGTTTTTACCTTCTTTTTAGTTTTGTTAATTTTTTTTTTTACTTGTGTCCTGGTCGTCATTTATACTCCCTGTGTCCCGGTGCTTTGTTGATTGCTAATCGAACATTCCTTTTGTCCTGGTCGCTTTCTCTTTGAGTGTCGTCATTTATTTTTTTCTTTTTTAGTTCTTTTAGTTTTTACCTTTTTTAGTTTTTTTTTAGTTTTTAGTTTTTTTTAGTTTTTTACCTTTTTTTAGTTTTTTTAGTTTTTTAGCTTTTTTATTTTTTTTATTAGTTTTTAGTTTTTTTGTAGTTTTTGCCTTTTTTTTAGTTTTTTTAGTTTTTTAGCTTTTTTATTAGTTTTTAGTTTTTTTTGTAGTTTTTGCCTTTTTTTAGTTTTTTTAGTTTTTTAGCTTTTTTATTTTTTTTATTAGTTTTTAGTTTTTTTTGTAGTTTTTGCCTTTTTTTAGTTTTTTCAGTTTTGACGTCACCTGATCCAGTTTTTTCAGGTGACGTCACCTGATCCACGATCCACAGATCCACAGACAACTTATTTTTATATATATAGATAGTTTTTTTTTTTTTACTTATGTCCTGGTCGTCATTTATACTCCCTGTGTCCCGGTGCTTTGTTGATTGCTAATCGAACATTCCTTTTGTCCTGGTCGCTTTCTCTTTGAGTGTCGTCATTTATTAGTTTTTTCCTTTTTTTTTTTAGTTTTTTATTGGTTTTTACCTTTATTTTAGCTTATTTTTCAGTTTTTTCCTTTTTTTTAGTTTTTTTTTATTTTTTATTTTTTTTAGTTTTTTACCTTTTTTTAGTTTTTTTAGTTTTTTTAGTTTTTTAGCTTTTTTACTTTTTTTATTAGTTTTTAGTTTTTTTTTGTAGTTTTTGCCTTTTTTTAGTTTTTTCAGTTTTTTTTTTAGTTTTTTATTGGTTTTTACCTTTATAGTTTTTTTAGTTTTTTAGCTTTTTTATTTTTTTTATTAGTTTTTAGTTTTTTTTGTAGTTTTTGCCTTTTTTTAGTTTTTTCAGTTTTGACGTCACCTAATCCAGTTTTTTCAGGTGACGTCACCTGACACATCCATCCATCCACAGACAGACAACTTATTTTTATATATATAGATAGATAGATACTAGCTGTTGGGGTGGCGCTTCGCGCCACCCCAACACCTAGTTGGTGGGGCGCTTCGCGCCCCCCAAGCCCCTCCGCGCGCGTAAGTCGTTACGCGCCATATTAGTTACGTGCCATTGTAGTTGTGTCCCTGTGTCCCACCTGTGAATATAGATAGATTTATATATGTGTTTCAAACTACGTAAAAATTGCGAATATACAACATTCTTGGCTTTCCCACTACTGGGAGCTTTCCGTTTCCAATTGCCAGCAATTGATCTGAAAATGTTTGACCAGAGTCATCGTTTTGCAGTCGGACACGCATATTTGTAGTTAATTTTAATATTTTTACGTGTGCCCATAAATTAGAATTTTTCAGGCAAGCATTCATTTCGTCTGCAGGAGTTAAACTACGTAAAAATTGCGAATATACAACATTCTTGACTTTCCCATTGTCTGTGCATATACAAAGCCGTATGTACCAATAATGACGTCATATGCAAACGCTCTTTTTACAAGCAAACAAACATGCATACACACAACTCGTTTTTATATAGATAGATAGATGGATAGATACAATACAAATTAACTGCGTAAAACTTGCGAATATACAACATTCTTCGCTGTCCAATTGTCGCTGCATATAAATAGATTGTCAGGTTTACCGACCCTCGAACATGCAACGTACAATTGTCCATGGGAAAAACAATCAGTATTAAGATCTATACCACATTTTTCTAATGATTGACCTTGAGCTTTGTTAATGGTGATTGCAAATGCTAATCGAATTGGGAATTGCAATCTTTTAAATTGAAAAGGCAGATCCGTTGGAATCATGGGAATGCGAGGAATAAGAACAGCCTCACCCTCAAAAGGCCCTGTCAAGATTGTGGCCTCTATTAGGTTTTCCATTGTTTTTTTTTACGGCAAGTCGCGTGCCATTGCAAAGCTTTGGTGGGTTGATATTTCTTAAAAGTATTATTGGTACGCCTATTTTTTAGTTGTAGCACATGTGGTGGAAGCCCTGAAAGACCTATGGAATTTAAAAATTCAGATGGATAATTAACCGCTTCATTTGGTTCCAAAACTGTGTCGACTGACTTGTAAAGGACTGCCTGGTCTAGAATCTTGGTCAAAACAATATTGTTGATTTCGTGGATGTCTATATTTTTTGGGTGCGAGAATCGCTCTTTCACTTAGCCATTTATTATTTTTATAATTTTTTAGAATATTCGGAAATACTTTTTCAATCAATTCATTTTTTTGGACGTCACTAAATTACAGAAATCAGCAGGTAGTTGTATACGTCCTGAAATTGAGTCTACTGGGAGCTTTCCGTTTCCAATTGCCAGCAATTGATCTGAAAATGTTTGACCAGAGTCATCGTTTTGCAATCGGACACGCATATTTGTAGTTAATTTTAATATTTTTACGTGTGCCCATAAATTAGAATTTTTCAGGCAAGCATTCATTTCGTCTGCAGGAGTTGATCTAGGTATTATAGGTAATGTTTGCCTGAAATCTCCCGCAAGCAATATTAATGTGCTGCCAAAGGGTTTCGACTTGCCTCTCAAATCTTTCAAGCATTGATCCAGAGCCTCGAGCGATTTTTTGTGTGCCATTGTGCACTCATCCCAAATAATAAGTTTGCATTGCTGCAATACTTTACCCATCCCAGATGATTTGGAAATATTGCACGTGGGAGTTTCTGTAGAATGAAAATTGAGAGGCAATTTCAAAGCGGAATGAGC
>NC_088870.1:10595439-10718239 GCF_032884065.1 Artemia franciscana | reverse complement strand
ACATATATATACATTTTCCCCTGGAAGGGGACTGTGACCATATTTACGTTTTTAGGGATAAGCAGGCTTGATCCCCCCCAGCAGAAATATATATATATATATATATATATATATATATATATATATATATATATATATATATATATATATATATACTAGCTGTTGGGGTGGCGCTTCGCGCCACCCCAACACCTAGTTTGTGGGGCGCTTCGCGCCCCCCAAGCCCCCCCGCGCGCGTAAGTTGCTACGTGCCATATTAGTTACGCGCCATTGTAGTTGTATCCCTGTGTCCCACCTGTGAATAGATATATATATATATATATATATATATATATATATATATATATATATATATATATATATATATATATATATATATATATATATATATATATATATATCTATATATATATATATATATATATATATATATATATATATATATATATATATATATATCTATATATATATATAAATAAGTTGTCTGTCGGGTGACGTCATGTTTGTCTGTCGACTGACGTCATGTTTTCAACTGACGAAATTACAGACCGGGACATCGGGACACAAATGACGACCGGGACACCGGCACATAGGGAATATAAATGACGACACTCAAAGAGAAAGCGACCGGGACAAAAGGAATGTTCGATTAGCAATCACCATCAACAAAGCACCGGGACACAAATGACGACCGGGACACTGGGAGTATAAATGACGACCAGGACATAAGTAAAAAAAAACTAAAAAACTAAAAAAAAGGTAAAAACTACAAAAAAATAAAAAGAAAAAAAAAAACTAAAAACTAATAAAAAAACTAAAGAAGCTAAAAAACTAAAAAAACTAAAAAAGAAAAAAAATAAAAAAGGAAAAAAATGAAAAATAAAGGAGAAAAACAAAACTAAAAAAACGAATGTATATACAGACCGGGACACCGGGATACAAATGACGACCGGGACACAGGGAATATAAATGACGACCGGGACACAGGGACACAACTACAACGGGGACGCCGGGGGGCACAGGGGGATATAACTGACGACCGGGACACCGTCGTCATGTTCACCGTCGTCATGGACACCGTCGTCAATGTTGTATATTCGCAAGTTTTGCAAGCGCCCCTCCCAAGCCCCCCCGCGCGCGTAAGTCGTTACGCGCATTATTAGTTACCTGCCATTGTAGTTGTGTCCCTGTGTCCCACCTGTGAATATAGATAGATTTATATATGTGTTTCAAACTACGTAAAACTTGCGAATATACAACATTCTTGGCTTTCCCATTGTCTGTGCATATACAAAGCCTTATGTACTAATAATGACGTCATATGCAAACGCTCTTTTTACAAACAACAAACATGCATACACACAACTCGTTTTTATATAGATAGATAGATAGATAGATACAATACAAATTAACTGTGTAAAACTTGCGAATATACAACATTCTTCGCTGTCAAATTGTCGCTACATATAAATAGATTGTCAGGTTTACCGACCCTCGAACATGCAACGTACAATTGTCCATGGGAAAAACAATCAGTATTAAGATCTATACCACATTTTTCTAATGATTGACCTTGAGCTTTGTTAATGGTGATTGCAAATGCTAATCGAATTGGGAATTGCAATCTTTTAAATTGAAAAGGCAGATCCGTTGGAATCATGGGAATGCGAGGAATAAGAACAGCCTCACCCTCAAAAGGCCCTGTCAAGATTGTGGCCTCTATTAGGTTTTCCATTGTTTTTTACGGCAAGTCGCGTGCCATTGCAAAGCTTTGGTGGGTTGATATTTCTTAAAAGTATTATTGGTACGCCTATTTTTAGTTGTAGCACGTGTGGTGGAAACCCTGAAAGATCTATGGAATTTAAAAATTCAGATGGATAATTAACCGCTTCATCTGGTTCCAAAACTGTGTCGACTGACTTGTAAAGGACTGCCTGGTCTCGAATCTTGGTCAAAACAATATTGTTGATTTCGTGGACGTATATATTTTTGGGTGCGAGAATCGCTCTTTCACTTAGCCATTTATTATTTTTATAATTTTTTAGAATATTCGGAAATACTTTTTCAATCAATTCATTTTTGGACGTCACTAAATTACAGAAATCAGCAGGTAGTTGTATACGTCCTGATATTGAGTCTACTGGGAGCTTTCCGTTTCCAATTGCCAGCAATTGATCTGAAAATGTTTGACCAGAGTCATCGTTTTGCAATCGGACACGCATATTTGTAGTTAATTTTAATATCTTTACGTGTGCCCATGAATTAGAATTTTTCAGGCAAGCATTCATTTCGTCTGCAGGAGTTGATCTAGGTATTATAGGTAATGTTTGCCTGAAATCTCCCGCAAGCAATATTAATGAGCTGCCAAAGGGTTTCGACTTGCCTCTCAAATCTTTCAAGCATTGATCCAGAGCCTCGAGCGATTTTTTGTGTGCCATTGTGCACTCATCCCAAATAATAAGTTTGCATTGCTGCAATACTTTACCCATCCCAGATAATTTGGAAATATTGCACGTGGGAGTTTCTGTAGAATGCAAATTCAGAGGCAATTTCAAAGCGGAATGAGCAGTTCTTCCACCAGGCAGCAATGTTGCGGCTATTCCGGACGACGCAATTGCCAACGCTATATCATTTTTTGATCGAATTGATGCCAGAATCAGTTTTATCACAAACGTTTTACCAGTACCTCCTGGCGCATCCAAAAAGAAAATTTCTCCAACGTTGTTATCGACACAATGCATTATCGTATCATAAATGTCTTTTTGTTCCGACGTTAACTTGGAAATGTTATTTTGTACATACGACAATAGATCACTCGTACTGTAACTTTGTTCACGATCCAATTCTACACATGTCGAAACAGCAGCGATACGGTTAGGTGAAGGCATTCCCAAATCCTGAAGAGGTTTGTTTGCCATACGTACGCACAAATCTTCTATAATAACTAATGTGTAGTTATAAATTTCTGATGTAAAATCAAAATTCATATCTGACGTCTCTAACTGTTTTCGATGGAGTATATCTTCGGACATTTTTGACTTATATTTTCCCCATAACTCTGTAGGAGCTGATGGAGAGCAAGTTGTTAAAATGATGCCAAACAATGCACGAATTTGACTTGGGGTTGACGTTTCGCACGCGTCATTGATGCAGTTATCCCAGTGTTGGTCATTCTCCAATAAATTCAGAGCTTGGCATGCACTACGGTAAGTGTCATGTATAGTACCGTTTACAGATCTCAAATACTCAAAAGATGTCGGACCGGGTACATTCACCAAAAGCAGGCGCAGAAAGAAGCATTCATGTTGATTGGGGTGAACAGTGTAGAGTCTTCCTATCGTGGTATCTTTGAAGATGGTAGGTTGGCCGTCGACTGACTTACCCTGTTTTCGACGTTCAAATACTTTATTTTTAGTATTCCACGTTTAATACGAAGGCGCTTCAGTATACAGCAGTTTTTTTGCAAAAGAATCATTTTTGCAAAGCGAAAAAAAAGCTGTTAATGTTGTATCCGGTGGATTCAGGGCTCTTTGTTGCACGTTGGTTTCCGTGAAATAAATACGTTGACCATTCTGTAAATGTACCGCTAAGTGAACAACAGCTGGACTACGTTCATGTATCGGAAATGAAAGAATTCGCCAAATAGCTTCATTACTGCTTATGTATCTTCCAGCCTGATATTGTACGATTTCGTCGAAATCTTGGATTTCGGGCTGCAAGCCAAAAACTGCCATGTCACTGCCTTTGTTGACGTATTTACATATGTATTTGATTGCCTTTACGAAGTTACAGTATTCAACGTTTATGTGTGCATTAAATGTTTTTGATAATAATGGGGAATATGGAACAACCCACTGGTTATCTACTTCGATGGTGGTACCGTAACGCTTCTTTATTATTGCTGTTTTACCGCCATCATCATTAGATCTTCTTCTATATTGTGGGTAACCATCATTGCCAGTAATTGTCTTTGATACTAAAAGTCGAGGATATTGCTTTGTGCACCTTCCTTTGGCCATGCATGGTGAATTTTCGTTCAGTGCACCGCAAGGTCCATGTATCATATTTTTTACAATAATATCATGTAACCCCTTATCGACATTTTTATCAGGTATTTCAGCGGAAATCACATCATCAATTTCGTTCGAAGTAATTTTTTTATGTAGCCAGATTAGTATATGTGCGTGTGGCAAACCTCGTTTTTGTCATTCCACTGAGTACATCCAGCATCGCACTGACCCAAACACTTCAAGTTTTACTATGTAGTTTATCAGTGATTTCAACTTTTGCCGGTAAGACACGGGCCGTAATGTCATGCCTATGAACCGCCGATTGGCCTTGAAGTAAAAGCTGCAGTATCTCGTCCCAAGATTGATTACATGTAAATGTAATAAATAAATCTGGACGACCATAGAGACGAACATACGCAATAGCATCTTGAGTATATTCATGCATATGACGGAGACTGCCAGCATATGACGAAGGTAAAATTGTTAATCTTCCAACGTTTCTGGTATTACCGTCATTTATAACTGCATCTCGCAAATGAATGTATTGTTCAGAGCGGAGCTTGGTCTGATTCAGGCGGATATATAGCAAACGTTCTGATTCAATTTTAGCATACACATCAACGACAAATTGGTGAAACAATTCACGGCATTTTAAAATATAATTTTCTTCATCCTGCCGAATCATTAGTCTATAGGAATAATAATGCATTGCACTGCATTTCTTATTCATTTCTTTGTTAGTGGCTGGATTCATCAATTTAATATTAAAGTGATAGCCGTCGGCTCCATCCTAAAAAATGATAGGATATTGTAGGGCATCGTAGCATCGATGAGTTTCAGCAATTCTTAACAACTGAGCGTTTCGCTTATGAAGAATAATATCTCGAGGTAAAAACTGATCACCGACCATAACGATTGCCACTTCGTCGATAGTTGGAGCATTGTATCTACGCACATGTTGGCCAGGAGGCGTTTTGTCAGCGGAAATAACAATTTTATGCGTATCAGTAGGCATCAAATCGATGGCTGTTTTGAACAGACGCACTAAATTATTATTTTCGTGGAAAAGATGTTGCAATTGGGAAACGATTGTCCTTTCAACGTTGGGAGAAATTTCGCAACGTGCATTCAATTCAGAATTTCTATCACTGATGAAGTACAATTGTAAAAATTTATGATTCTCGCCTGAGAATGGTAGAAAGGGACCCTGCTCTAAGATAAATTTGCCCTTTTACTTTGAAAGTAGACATAAATTGATCTGGATTTTCGATTTGGGCTCCAAACGACGTCATTTGGAAACATGAGTTGTATTTTCTGATTTGTGACAAAAAACGCTTACATTCTGACGTAGTTCCAGTAAGGAAAGTCTTCAATGGCTCTGGTGGTGCAGCCAATAGAGGAAGTTTAACTTTTCCTAAGCGCAACACATTCCCATTGTTTCACCATTGAATTTCATGGCCTTGCAATAGGGACAAATTTTAGACATTGTCCCGATTTGAACACATCTACTCAAGCTATAATCATCGACTGGGCTGTACCTGAATGCCAGGCGATAACTTTCAGGTTGCTCTGATTCCTCGGCACGCTTTCTTTTCTTACTTTCTCTATCAGCAGCAAGCCTGATTTCTTGCTGTTCTTGTGATTCCTCGGCACGCTTTCTTTTCTTACTTTCTCTATCAGCAGCAAGCCTGATTTCTTGCTGTTTTTGTGATTCCTCGGCACGCCTTCTTTTTTCACTTTCTCTTTTAGCAGCAAGTCTGCTTTCGCGTTGCTCTGGTAGTTCCTCGGCACGCTTTCTGTTCTTTCTTTCTCTATCAGCCTCAAGCCTGTTTCCTTGCTGTTCTTTTGATTCCTCGGCACGCTTTCTTTTCTGACTTTCTCTATCAGCAGCAAGTTTTTTGGCATAGACTCTTTGACCATCTTCATCGGCTTTTGCCATTGTAAGTTCACCAGTCATTTTAAACTTAAACATTAATAGATTTCTACGTGAACATCTATGTCTTAAATATCTTTAATGACGTCACCGTCATAGCAAAAATGACGACAACTAACTTCACGACGTCAGTCGACACAGAAACATGACGTCACCTGACAGATCCACAGACAGACAACTTATTTTTATATATATACTAGCTGTTGGGGTGGCGCTTCGCGCCACCCCAACACCTAGTTGGTGGGGGCGCTTCGCGCCCCCCCCAAGCCCCCCCGCGCGCGTAAGTCGTTACGCGCCATAATAGTTACGCGCCATTGTAGTTGTGTCCCTATGTCCCACCTGTGAATATAGATATATATATATATATGGTTTTAACTACGTAAAACTTGCGAATATACAACATTCTTTGCTGTCCCATTGTCTTTGCATATAAATAGATTGTCAGGTTATCCCCCTGTTTCCCCCGGTGTCCCCGTTGTAGTTGTGTCCCTGTGTCCCGGTCGTCATTTATATTCCCTGTGTCCCGGGTCCCGGTCATCATTTGTATCCCGGTGTCCCGGTCTGTATATACATTCGTTTTTTAGTTTTGTTTTTCTCCTTTATTTTTTTCCTTTTTTTTTCTTTTTTAGCTTATTTAGATTTTTAGATTTTTTAGTTTTTTTTATTAGTTTTTAGTTTTTATTTCTTTTTAGTTTTTTTGTCCCGGTCGTCATTTATATCCCCCTGTTTCCCCCGGTGTCCCCGTTGTAGTTGTGTCCCTGTGTCCCGGTCGTTATTTATATTCCCTGTGTCCCGGTCGTCATTTGTATCCCAGTGTACCGGTCTGTATATACATTCGTTTTTTAGTTTTGTTTTTCTCCTTTATTTTTTTCCTTTTTTTTTCTTTTTTAGTTTATTTAGATTTTTAGATTTTTTAGTTTTTTATTAGTTTTTAGTTTTTTTTTCATTTTAGTTTTTTTGTAGTTTTTACCTTCTTTTTAGTTTTGTTAATTTTTTTTTTTACTTGTGTCCTGGTCGTCATTTATACTCCCTGTGTCCCGGTGCTTTGTTGATTGCTAATCGAACATTCCTTTTGTCCTGGTCGCTTTCTCTTTGAGTGTCGTCATTTATTTTTTTCTTTTTTAGTTCTTTTAGTTTTTACCTTTTTTAGTTTTTTTTTAGTTTTTAGTTTTTTTAGTTTTTTACCTTTTTTTAGTTTTTTTAGTTTTTTAGCTTTTTTATTTTTTTTATTAGTTTTTAGTTTTTTTGTAGTTTTTGCCTTTTTTTTAGTTTTTTTAGTTTTTTAGCTTTTTTATTAGTTTTTAGTTTTTTTTGTAGTTTTTGCCTTTTTTTAGTTTTTTTAGTTTTTTAGCTTTTTTATTTTTTTTATTAGTTTCCTTTTTTTTTCTTTTTTAGTTTATTTAGATTTTTAGATTTTTTAGTTTTTTATTAGTTTTTAGTTTTTTTTTCTTTTTAGTTTTTTTGTAGTTTTTACCTTCTTTTTAGTTTTGTTAATTTTTTTTTTTACTTGTGTCCTGGTCGTCATTTATACTCCCTGTGTCCCGGTGCTTTGTTGATTGCTAATCGAACATTCCTTTTGTCCTGGTCGCTTTCTCTTTGAGTGTCGTCATTTATTTTTTTCTTTTTTAGTTCTTTTAGTTTTTACCTTTTTTAGTTTTTTTTTAGTTTTTAGTTTTTTTTAGTTTTTTACCTTTTTTTAGTTTTTTTAGTTTTTTAGCTTTTTTATTTTTTTTATTAGTTTTTAGTTTTTTTGTAGTTTTTGCCTTTTTTTTAGTTTTTTTAGTTTTTTAGCTTTTTTATTAGTTTTTAGTTTTTTTTGTAGTTTTTGCCTTTTTTTAGTTTTTTTAGTTTTTTAGCTTTTTTATTTTTTTTATTAGTTTTTAGTTTTTTTTGTAGTTTTTGCCTTTTTTTAGTTTTTTCAGTTTTGACGTCACCTGATCCAGTTTTTTCAGGTGACGTCACCTGATCCACGATCCACAGATCCACAGACAACTTATTTTTATATATATAGATAGTTTTTTTTTTTTTACTTATGTCCTGGTCGTCATTTATACTCCCTGTGTCCCGGTGCTTTGTTGATTGCTAATCGAACATTCCTTTTGTCCTGGTCGCTTTCTCTTTGAGTGTCGTCATTTATTAGTTTTTTCCTTTTTTTTTTTAGTTTTTTATTGGTTTTTACCTTTATTTTAGCTTATTTTTCAGTTTTTTCCTTTTTTTTAGTTTTTTTTTATTTTTTATTTTTTTTAGTTTTTTACCTTTTTTTAGTTTTTTTAGTTTTTTTAGTTTTTTAGCTTTTTTACTTTTTTTATTAGTTTTTAGTTTTTTTTTGTAGTTTTTGCCTTTTTTTAGTTTTTTCAGTTTTTTTTTTAGTTTTTTATTGGTTTTTACCTTTATAGTTTTTTTAGTTTTTTAGCTTTTTTATTTTTTTTATTAGTTTTTAGTTTTTTTTGTAGTTTTTGCCTTTTTTTAGTTTTTTCAGTTTTGACGTCACCTAATCCAGTTTTTTCAGGTGACGTCACCTGACACATCCATCCATCCACAGACAGACAACTTATTTTTATATATATAGATAGATAGATACTAGCTGTTGGGGTGGCGCTTCGCGCCACCCCAACACCTAGTTGGTGGGGCGCTTCGCGCCCCCCAAGCCCCTCCGCGCGCGTAAGTCGTTACGCGCCATATTAGTTACGTGCCATTGTAGTTGTGTCCCTGTGTCCCACCTGTGAATATAGATAGATTTATATATGTGTTTCAAACTACGTAAAAATTGCGAATATACAACATTCTTGGCTTTCCCACTACTGGGAGCTTTCCGTTTCCAATTGCCAGCAATTGATCTGAAAATGTTTGACCAGAGTCATCGTTTTGCAGTCGGACACGCATATTTGTAGTTAATTTTAATATTTTTACGTGTGCCCATAAATTAGAATTTTTCAGGCAAGCATTCATTTCGTCTGCAGGAGTTAAACTACGTAAAAATTGCGAATATACAACATTCTTGACTTTCCCATTGTCTGTGCATATACAAAGCCGTATGTACCAATAATGACGTCATATGCAAACGCTCTTTTTACAAGCAAACAAACATGCATACACACAACTCGTTTTTATATAGATAGATAGATGGATAGATACAATACAAATTAACTGCGTAAAACTTGCGAATATACAACATTCTTCGCTGTCCAATTGTCGCTGCATATAAATAGATTGTCAGGTTTACCGACCCTCGAACATGCAACGTACAATTGTCCATGGGAAAAACAATCAGTATTAAGATCTATACCACATTTTTCTAATGATTGACCTTGAGCTTTGTTAATGGTGATTGCAAATGCTAATCGAATTGGGAATTGCAATCTTTTAAATTGAAAAGGCAGATCCGTTGGAATCATGGGAATGCGAGGAATAAGAACAGCCTCACCCTCAAAAGGCCCTGTCAAGATTGTGGCCTCTATTAGGTTTTCCATTGTTTTTTTTTACGGCAAGTCGCGTGCCATTGCAAAGCTTTGGTGGGTTGATATTTCTTAAAAGTATTATTGGTACGCCTATTTTTAGTTGTAGCACATGTGGTGGAAGCCCTGAAAGATCTATGGAATTTAAAAATTCAGATGGATAATTAACCGCTTCATTTGGTTCCAAAACTGTGTCGACTGACTTGTAAAGGACTGCCTGGTCTAGAATCTTGGTCAAAACAATATTGTTGATTTCGTGGATGTCTATATTTTTGGGTGCGAGAATCGCTCTTTCACTTAGCCATTTATTATTTTTATAATTTTTTAGAATATTCGGAAATACTTTTTCAATCAATTCATTTTTTGGACGTCACTAAATTACAGAAATCAGCAGGTAGTTGTATACGTCCTGAAATTGAGTCTACTGGGAGCTTTCCGTTTCCAATTGCCAGCAATTGATCTGAAAATGTTTGACCAGAGTCATCGTTTTGCAATCGGACACGCATATTTGTAGTTAATTTTAATATTTTTACGTGTGCCCATAAATTAGAATTTTTCAGGCAAGCATTCATTTCGTCTGCAGGAGTTGATCTAGGTATTATAGGTAATGTTTGCCTGAAATCTCCCGCAAGCAATATTAATGTGCTGCCAAAGGGTTTCGACTTGCCTCTCAAATCTTTCAAGCATTGATCCAGAGCCTCGAGCGATTTTTTGTGTGCCATTGTGCACTCATCCCAAATAATAAGTTTGCATTGCTGCAATACTTTACCCATCCCAGATGATTTGGAAATATTGCACGTGGGAGTTTCTGTAGAATGAAAATTGAGAGGCAATTTCAAAGCGGAATGAGCAGTTCTTCCACCAGGCAGCAATGTTGCGGCTATTCCGGACGACGCAATTGCCAACGCTATATCATTTTTTGATGAAATTGATGCCAGAATCAGTTTTATCACAAACGTTTTACCAGTACCTCCTGGCGCATCCAAAAAGAAAATTTCTCCAACGTTGTTATCGACACAATGCATTATTGTATCATAAATGTCTTTTTGTTCCGACGTTAACTTGGAAATGTTATTTTGTACATACGACAATAGATCACTCGTACTGTAACTTTGTTCACGATCCAATTCTACACATGTCGAAACAGCAGCGATACGGTTAGGTGAAGGCATTCCCAAATCCTGATGAGGTTTGTTTGCCATACGTACGCACAAATCTTCTATAATAACTAAAGTGTAGTTATAAATTTCTGATGTAAAATCAAAAATCATATCTGACGTCTCTAACTGTTTTCGATGGAGTATATCTTCGGACATTCTTGACTTATATTTTTCCCATAACTCTGTAGGAGCTGATGGAGAGCAAGTTGTTAAAATGATGCGAAACAATGCACGAATTTGACTTGGGGTTGACGTTTCGCACGCGTCATTGATGCAGTTATCCCAGTGTTGGTCATTCTTCAATAAATTCAGAGCTTGGCATGCACTACGGTAAGTGTCATGTATAGTACCGTTTACAGTTCTCAAACACTCAAAGGATGTCGGACCGGGTACATTCACCAAAAGCAGGCGTAGAAAGAAGCATTCATGTTGATTGGGGTGAACGGTGTAGAGTCTTCCTATCGTGGTATCTTTGAAGATGGTAGGTTGGCCGTCGACTGACTGGCTTCACTATGAAATACATATCGCCGAACTTTTGTTTTTTTAACTAAAATCTGGTAGGCATTGATGACCTTATCCAAGTCAAAATCCCAAACCCAATCATCATCGCTATCATTTTCAGTTTTGATATGTTTTGACTCTCGCTGTCCAGGTGGATCTTCATCTAACTGCGCGGTTTTGCGTTCTTTAGCCTCAAGCCTGTTTCCTTGCTGTTCTTTTGATTCCTCGGCACGCTTTCTTTTCTGACTTTCTCTATCAGCAGCAAGTTTTTTGGCATAGACTCTTTGAGCATCTTCATCGGCTTTTGCCATTGTAAGTTCATCAGTCATTGTAAACTTAAACATTAATAGATTTCTACGTGAACATATGTCTTAAATATCTTGAATGACGTCACCGTCAAAGCAAAAATGACGACAACTAATTTCATGACGTCAGTCAACACAGAAACATGACGTCACCTGATCCACAGACAGACAGACAACTTATTTTTATATATATAGATATATATAATATATATATATATATATATATATATATATATATATATATATATATATATATATATATATATATATACATATATATATATATATATATATACATTAATATGTACAAGTGTTTTACAGTATTAAAACGCAATCAACAAACAAATTAAGAAGATACAAACATACAAATGAATATAAACAACTTTTTATGTGTTTTGAAGATTTTTTTTGAGAAAAAAATCTTTTTTTAAAACAGCTTGACCAACCACAATTGTCATTTGTTCATTTATATTGGTCACAACCCAATTTAAAAAGGTGAAAAATTACTCATTGAGGTTTTCACTATAATAATATTATGTATATGAATTAAAAAAATTATGAACATAATTTTTCGGAATTCGCTTCCCTTGCCCGGTATGCCGGATATCATATCATAGATGATAGTTCTGAGAAAAATAAATATCGAATCAAATTTTAAGCCTTAAATAAAGACACTACTCAAGAATTAGGCAGAAGTCAGATTATTATTAAATATTAATATGTTTAAGTGTTTTACAGTATAAACACGCAATCAAGAAACACATTAAGAAGATACAAATATACAAATGAATACAAACAACTTTTTATGTGTTTTTGAAGTTTTTTTTTGGAGGAAAAAAATTCTTTTTTAAAACAGCTTGAAAAAAACAGCTTGACCAACCACAATTGTTATTCGTTCGTTTATATTAGTCACGACCCATTTAAAAAAAAGGTCAAAAATTACTTATATCCTTGTATTTACTTACCAAAACTCTTCCCTTGCCCGGTATAGGTCTTGATCCTGCGTTCCCCCGATTACGACGCACAGCTTTTTCCACTATACCGGCACAAGGGTAATTGTCAGCATTATTTTCAAGGGTGATGATTATAAAAAGAATCATGTACATGCAACATATAATGGTCCATGGGAAAACAATCCGTATTCAGATCTACTTTTTTTTACTTTTTTTTACTATTTTACTTTTTTTTTAATTTTTTTAGTTTTTTTTTTCTTTTTAGTTTTTTTTTACTTTTTTTTTAGTTTTGTTTTTCTCCTATATTTTTCATTTTTTTCCTTTTTTAATTTTTTTTTCTTTATTAGTTTTTTTTAGTTTTTTAGCTTTTTTGGTAAATTACCTTTTATGGCGCACTCCCTTTTTTTTTTTAGATTTTTTAGTTTTTTTTACTTATGTCCTGGTCGTCATTTATACTCCCTGTGTCACGGTCGTCATTTGTATCCCGGTGTCCCGGTCTGTACATACATTCGTTTTTGAAATGGTACATGATGAAATAAATTTTGTATTTTTCCCCTTTTTTTCTTTTTAGTTTTTATTTGGTTTTTACTTGTTTTAAGTCTTTTTAGTTTTTTTTATTTTTTTCTTTTTAGTTTTTTTTTCTTTTTTTTTTAGTTTTGTTTTTCTCCTATATTTTTCATTTTTTTACTTTTTTTTTTTTTTTTTTTTTAGCTGTTTAGTTTTTTAGCTTTTTTTGTGAATTAGCTTTTATGGCGCGCTACTTTTTTGTTTTTTTAGTTTTTTTTTTACTTATGTTCTGGTCGTCATTTATACTCCCTGTGTCCCAGTCGTCATTTGTGTCCCGGTGCTTTGTTGATGGTGATTGCTAATCGAACATTCCTTGTGTCCCGGTCGCTTTCTCTTTGAGTGTCCCGGTCGTCATTTGTGTCCCGATGTCCCGGTCTGTAATTTCGTCAGTCGAAAACATGACGTCAGTCAATACGCAAACATGACGTTACCCAACAGACCCACACACACACATGTTTTTAACTACGTAAAACTTGCGAATATACAACATTCTTTGCTGTCCCATTGTCTGTGCATATAAATAGATTGTCAGGTTTACCGACTCTTGAACATGCAACATATAATGGTCCATGGGAAAAGAATCCGTATTCAGATCTATACCTCATGATTCTAATGATTGCCCTTGAGCTTTGTTGATGGTGATTGCTAATCGACCATTCCCTGAGTCGCCATCGTCATTTATATATCCCCCTGTGCACCCCGGCGTCCCCTTTGTAGTTATGTCCCTGTGTCCCGGTCGTCATTTATATTCCCTGTGTCCCGGTCGTCATTTGTGTCCCGGTGTTCCAGTCTGTGATTTCTCTTTGAGTGTCCCGGGCGTCATTTATATTCCTTGTGTCCCGGTGTCCCGGTCGTCATTTATATCCCCCTGTGCCCCCCGGCGTCCCCATTGTAGTTGTGTCCCTGTGTCCCGGTCGTCATTTATATTCCCTGTGTCCCGGTCGTCATTTGTATCCCGGTGTCCCGGTCTGTATATACATTCGTTTTTTAGTTTTGTTTTTCTCCTTTATTTTTTTCCTTTTTTCTTTTTTTCTTTTTTAGTTTATTTAGATTTTTAGATTTTTTAGTTTTTTTATTAGTTTTTAGTTTTTTTGTAGTTTTTACCATTTATTTAGTTTTTTTTAGTTTTTTTTTTACATATGTCCTGGTCGTCATTTATACTCCCTGTGTCCCGGTCGTCATTTGTGTCTCGGTGCTTTGTTGATTGCTAATTTATATTATATTTATATTTATATTTTTATATTTATTAATATTTTTTTAGTTTTCTTTTTCTCTTATTTTTCAGTTTTTTCCTTTTTTTAGTTTTTTCTTTTTTAGTTTTTAGTTTTTTTTTGTTTTTTACCTTTTTTTAGTTTTTTTAGTTTTTTTAGTTTTTTAGCTTTTTTAGTTTTTTTATTAGTTTTTAGTTTTTTTTAGTTTTTGCCTTTTTTCAGTTTTTTCAGTTTTTTTTTAGTTTTTAGTTTTTTTTTAGTTTTTTAGCTTTTTTAGTTTTTTTTCTTTTTAGTTTTTTTTGTAGGTTTTACCTTTTTTAGTTTTTTTTCTTCTTTTGTATTAGTGTGAAATAATTCAGACGTCATATGCGGACAAACACGACGTCACTCGACAGACAGACAGACAGACATAACGCACAAACAACTTATTTTTATATATATTTATTCATATTTTTTTAGTTTTCTTTTTCTCTTTTATTTTTCAGTTTTTTCCTTTTTTTTAGTTTTTTTCTTTTTTAGTTTTTAGTTTTTTTTTAGTTTTTCACCTTTTTTTAGTTTTTTTTAGTTTTTTTAGTTTTTTAGCTTTTTTAGTTTTTTTATTAGTTTTTATTTTTTTTGTAGTTTTTGCCTTTTTTTATTTTTTTCAGTTTTTTTTTAGTTATTAGATTTTTACCTTTTTTTAGTTTTTTTTTAGTTTTTTAGCTTTTTTAGTTTTTTTTTTCTTTTTAGTTTTTTTTGTAGTTTTTACCTTTTTTAGTTTTTTTCTTCTTTTGTATTAGTGTGAAATAATTCAGACGTCATATGTGAACAAACATGACGTCACCTGATCCACAGATCCACACACAGACAACTTATTTTTATATATATAGAAGATATATATATATATATATATATATATATATATATCTATATATATAAAAATAAGTTGTCTGTCCGTTACGCCAGATTATATCTTCTATATAAATAAAAGAAAACAAACTAGAATGCAAAAACTGGAAATTGCATTAATATTTCGAAATATTTTGACAAATTTTGATGTTTAATTTAAATTGTTGGAGCTTTAGCATGCTTGGCACGTAAAGATTTTTCCAAGTGTCAATGTTAGAATGAACATTGAGAAATTAAAGAAAACAAATCAATAAAAAGAAGAAACTAAAAAAATAAAAAACTAAAAAAGAAAAAAAACTAAAGAAGAAACTGTATCTATATATATAAAAATCTATATATATAAAAATAAGTTGTCTGTCTTTTATGTCTGTTACACTATGTCTGTTACGCCAGATTATATCTTATCTATATATAAAAATAAGTTGTATGTATTTTTGTACTGAGGGTTTGCACATGACGTCTGAAAAATAAAGAAGAAAAAGAAAACTGAAAAAAATGGTAAAAAACTAAAAAAAAACTAAAAAATAAAAAAAGAAAAAAACTTAAAAAGAAAAAATGTAAAAAAAAAATAAAAAAAATAAAAAGGTAAAAAACTAAAAAGAAAAAAAACTAAAAAAAGCTAAACAACTAAAAAAAGAAAAAAAACTAAAAAAAAAACTGGGAATTGCACAAATATTTCAATATATTTTGACAAAAGATTAAGGTAACTCGAAAACATTAAAACAGATACTCAAAATTTTGAGGTTTATTATAAATTGTTAGAGCTTTAGCTTGCTTGGCACGTAAAGATTTTTCCAAGTGTCAATGTTAGAATGAACATTGACGAATTTAAGAAAACAAATCAATAAAAAGAAGAAACTTAAAAAAGAAAAACTAAAAAAGAAAAAAAAACTAAGAAAAGAAAAAACTAAAAAAGAAAAAAAACTGAAATGAAACTGTATCTATATCTCTATATAAATGGCGACCGGGACACTCAAAGAGAAATTACAGACTGAGATACCGGGACACAAATGACGACCGGGACACAGGGAATATAAATGACGACCTGGACACAGGGACACAACTACAACGGGGATGCCGGGGGCACAGGGGGATATATAAATGACGACGGGGACACAGGGAATGTTCGATTAGCAATCACCATCAACAAAGCTCAAGGGCAATCGTTAGAAAAATGCGGTATAGATCTGAATACGGATTGTTTTCCCATGGACAATTATTATGTTGCATGTTCAAGAGTTGGTAAACCTGACAATCTATTTATATGGACAGACAATAGGACAGCAAAGAATGTTGTATTTTCGCAAGTTTTATGTAGTTAAATATATATATATATATATATATATATATATATATATATATATATATATATATATATATATATATATATATATATATATATATATATATATATATATATAAACAAGTTGTCTGTGTGTCTGTGTGTCGACTGACGTCATGTTTGTCGACTGACGAAATTACAGACCGGGACATCAGGACGCAAATGACGACCGGGACATAGGGAATATAAATGACGACCGGGACACTCAAAAAGAAAGCGACCGGGAAACAAGGAATGTTCGATTAGCAGTCACCATCAACAAAGCACCGGGACACAAATGACGACCGGAACACAGGGGATATAAATGACGACCAGGACACTCAAAGAGAAATTACAGACCGGGACACCGGAACACAAATGACGACCGGGACAAAAATGACGACCGGGACACCAGGACACAGGGAATATAAATGACGACCGGGACACTCAAAGAGAAATTACAGACTGGGACACCGGGACACAGGGAAACAACAACAACGGGGACGCCGGGGGCACAGGGGATATATAAATGACGACGGGGACACAGGGAATGTTCAATTAGCAATCACCAACAACAAAGCTCAAGGGCAATCATTAGAATAATGAGGTATAGATCTGAATACAGATTATTTTTCCCATAGACAATTATATGTTTCATGTTCAAGAGTCGGTAAACCTGACAATCTATTTATATACTCTATATTCACAGGTGGGACATAGGGACACAACTACAATGGCGCGTAACTAATATGGCGCGACTAATATGGCCACCAACTAGGTGTTGGGGTGGCGCGAAGCGCCACCCCAACAGCTTCTATATATATATATATATATATATATATATATATATATATATATATATATATATATATATATATATATATATATATATATATATATGTATATATATATATATATATATATGTATATATATATATATATATATATATATATATATATATATATATATATATATACATTAATATGTACAAGTGTTTTACAGTATTAAAACGCAGTCAACAAACAAATTAAGAAGATACAAACATACAAATGAATATAAACAACTTTTTATGTGTTTTGAAGATTTTTTTTGAGAAAAAAATCTTTTTTAAAACAGCTTGACCAACCACAATTGTTATTTGTTCATTTATATTAGTCACAACCCAATTTAAAAAGGTGAAAAATTACTCATTGAGGTTTTCACTATAATAATATTATGTATATGAATTAAAAAAATTATCAACATAATTTTTCGGAATTCGCTTCCCTTGCCCGGTATGCCGGATATCATATCATAGATGATAGTTCTGAGAAAAATAAATATCGAATCAAATTCTAAGCCTTTAATAAAGCACATAGTCAAGAGGGGTAAGGACCCCAGTGCTTGCTCTAATTATCGTCCTATCACTGTGTCTTGTTAGTAAGCTATTATAATATGTACTGCTACCGACCATTAACTCCAAGTGCAATTTTACACCCTACCAGCTTGGTTTTAGAAAAGGTATGGGCTGTTTTCAAGCTCACCATATTGTGGGTCGGCTAATGAAACAAGCTGTTGCTCAAAAAAGTCCCCTGTATTGTTTGACTGTTGACATATCTAGTGCTTTTGATAATGTAATTCATTCAAATGCTTTGTTTTCTCTAGCAGCCTCGGGTGTTAACCTTTCTGTTGTTTCCGTGCTGAAGTATTGGTATGCTAATTCTTCAGTTAGGGTGAAGTGGAATGGTACGGTAGGGGAGTATATTCCTGTTAAAAAAGGCGTTAGGCAAGGTGCCGTGTTATCCCCGAGCATTTTTAAATGTGTTTTAGCTTCGTGTCTCCAACGTCTTCAATCGTCAATTTTTTACAATGACAATTTAGGCATTAGTCACGTTGCATATGCTGATGATGTTCTGCTTCTTAGCCGGACAAAAAATAGTCTAATTACCAACTTCTACCGGCTTTCAGCCGCACTATCCACAGTAGGCCTTTCAGTTAATGCCTCCAAATGTGAGTTTTTGTGTTTTGGGAGTCCTCCACCAGCATCACCTCTTTGCTTGGGTTCTTCAACTACACCATGTTCAGCAAGTATTAAATGGTTGGGTCTCTCTTTTTCCACGTCACTTTCGGCTACTTGCTCCGCTATTACGTCCAGCGTGCTGAAAAGTATTCGGGCTGGATACGCGAAAATGTCACCAAATCGTGGTCGGTATAACCGAAATGGACTATGTCGTCTTTTTTCTAGTTTTTGTGCCCCTGCTGTTTATTATCTTTCTGGTTTTGCTTTCCTCCTTCGCAAGAAGGATACAAAGAAAATACGCTCAGGATATTTTAAGTATTGCAAGTATTTGCTGCGTCTGCCTCGGTGGTATCGGAATCATACAGTCGTCTCTAAATTTGACATCATTGATGCGCCCTCGCAACTGAAACATTTATCTAAAGATATATGTCTTAAAACTCGGCAAATGATCGGTGTTTTGACCCTCTTTGGCCATTTTTTGAATGGAGGTAATTTATTTATGTTGTATGTTGTTATGCTGCTATGTTATTTACGTTGTTATGTTTTTATGTCTTGTTTTTTCTTTTTTTGTGTGTTTACTCCACAGTTTAATGTACTTTGTGGGTTATAAATAAATTATTATTATTATTATTATTTCTTTTTCAGTTTTTTTTTCTTGTTTTTTGTTTTTCTTTTTTTTAGTTTTTTCTTTTGTTTTTTTAGTGTTTTCTTTTTTCTTTTTAGTTTTTTTTACTTTTTTATTTTTTTCCTTTTTTAAAGTTTTATTTTTCTTCTTTTTTCAGTTTTTTTTATTTTCAGTTTTTTTAGTTTTTTCTTCTTTTTTTAGTTTTCTTTTTCTTCTTTATTTTTTAGTTTTTTCTCCTTTATTAGTTTTCCTTTTGTTTATTTTTTAATTTTTTCTGTTTTGAGTTATTTTTCTTTTTAATTTTTTTTTCCTTTTTTAGTTTTTTCTTTTCTTAGTTTTTTTTTAGTTTTTTTTTCGTTTTTTCTTTTTAGTTTTTTTTTAGTTTTTCACCTTTTTTTTGTTTTTTAAAGTTTTTTCTTCTTTTAATTTTTTCTTTTCAGTTTTTTTTTTAGTTTTTCTTTCTTTTTTTCTTTTAATGTATTGTTTTTTCGCAAGCGAGCTTATTCAAACGATTTAGTCTTCAGAAAAGAAATTTTCTTGTGGTTACTTATTGATTCAAACCTTGTAATTATAACTTGAAGTATCATAAGTAAGATTGTACATAATTATAAGTACCTTGTGATGGTAAAGTGGATCAGACCTTGAGCTAAATGCAAATGCACTCAGGTTCGAATCTCTCCATTGCAAGGAATGGTAAAATTTGTATTATTTTTGACATGCTTTAACACCTAAATGAGGAATTGCTCAGGTTTACCGACTCTTGAACATGCAACATAAAATTGTCCATGGGAAAAATAATCCGTGTTCAGATCTATACCTGATTATTCTAATGATTGCCCTTGAGCTTTGTTGATAGTGATTTCTAATCGAACATTCCCTGTGTCCCCGTCGTCATTTATATATCCCCCTGTGCCCCCGGCTTCACCCTTGTAGTTGTGTCCCTGTGTCGCGGTCGTCATTTATTATAGTTTTTTTTATTTATTTTTTTCTTAGTTTTTTTTTAGTTTTTTGTTTTTTCTTTTTAGTTTTTTTTTAGTTTTATACCTTTTTTTGTTTTTTAAGTTTTTTCTTCTTTTAATTTTTTTCTTTTTAGTTTTTTTTCTTTTTTGTTTTTCTTTTTTTTCTTTTAATGACTAAGGTGTACTAAATGTGACCAGTATCCCGGTCGTCATTTGTGTCCCAGTGTCCCAGTCTGTAATTTCTCTTTGAGCGTCCCAGTCGTCATTTATATTCCCGGAGTCCCGGTGTCCCGGTCGTCATTTTTGTCCCGGTGTCCCGGTCGTCATTTTTGTCCCGGTGTCCCGGTCTGTAATTTATTTTTGGGTGTCCCGGTCGTCATTTACATCTCCCGGTCGTTATTTGTGTCCCAGTGTCCCAGTCTGTAATTTCTCTTTGAGTGTCCCGGTCGTCATTTATATTCCCTGTGTCCCGGTTTTTAGTTTTCTTTTTCTCCTTTATTTTCCAGTTTTTTTTCCTTTTTTGAGTTTTTTTAGTTTTTTTTTTTCAGTTTTTAGCTTTTTTAGTTTTTTTTATTAGTTTTTGTTTTTTTCTGTTTAGTTTTTTTGTAGTTTTTACCTTTTTTTAAGTTTTTTTTATTTAATTTATTTTTTAGTTTTTTACCTTTTTTTTAGTTTTTTAGCTTTTTTAGTTTTTTTAGTATTTTCTATTTAGTTTTTTTTTGTAGTTTTTACCTTTTTTAGTTTTTTTTTCTTCTTTTGTATTAATGCCAAAGCCAAGGTTCGAACCTGGAACCTCTCGGACCTGGAACCTGGAACATAACGCTTTACCAACTCCGCTACTTCGGCTTGAACACATTCGTTTTTGAGATGGTATATGATGAAATAATTCAGACGTCATATAATGACGTCACTCGACAGACGTCACTCGGCTGATTCTCTATCAGCCGCAAGCCTGTTTTCTTACTGTTCTTGTAATTCGTCGGCACGCTTTCTTTTCTTACTTTCTCTATCAGCCGCAAGTGTTTTGGCATAGACTGTTTGAGCAGCTTCCTCGGCTGTTGCCATTGTAGGTTCTTCAGTCATTTTACAATTAAACATTTTTCCGTCCACGATCTTCTTACAATTAAAAATTTGTCGTTGAACGATTTTCTTAAATACCTTTAATGACGTCATCGTCATAACAAACGTGACGACAACTAGCTTCATGACGACATGACGACATGATGACATGACGTCACTTGAGAGACATAACCCACAAACAACTTATTTTTATATATATAGATAGGCAAAACAGTCAGTTGAAAAGAATTGCTTAAGCTCATCGATGCTACGATGCCCTACAATATCCTATCATTTTTTGAGATGGAGCCGACGGCTATCAATTTAATATTAAATTGATAAATCCAGCCACTAACAAAGAAATGCAGCGCAATGAAATATCACGCCTATAGGTTAATAATTCGTCATTTATTACATTTACATATAATCCATCTTGGGATGAGATAAAACAGCTTTTACACCCTGGACATTCACCGGTTCATAGACATGACATTACGGCCCGTGTCTTCCGGCAAAAGTTCCTCTCCTTCATCTCCTACAGAGTTATGGGAGAGATACAGATCGCAAATGGCCGAGAATATACTCCTCCGAATACGGCTAGAAAGGTCAGATATGACCTTGGACTTAAAGACAGAAATTTATAACTGCACTTTAGTTATGATTGAAGATTTGTGCTTATATATTGCAAACAAACTTCTCAAGCATTTGGGTATGCCTTCACATAATCGTACTGCTTCTATTTCTACATGTGTAGAATGGGATAAAATTACTCCGTGTATGAAAGGGGCTGTTCCCTTCTCAATGCCCTGATCCTTACGCTAAAGTTTTTTACTGTTTAATAAAGTAGAATTAAGAGAAAGAGTCAAACTTTAGCGTATAGAGCAGGGCGTTTAGAAGGGAACAGTCCCTTTCATACAAGGAGTAATCAAACAGTTCGTGGTAACGAACTATAGTAAGGAGCGACCTAGATATGCTAGAAGATACATCAAAAGAATTAGATTTTCATGCTGATTTTAAATATATAAGTTATATCAAATTTAGTCTTTGTCATCAAAAGTTACGAGCCTGAGAAAATTTGCTAGATTTTGGAAAATAGGCGAAAACACCCCTAAAAGTCATAGAATATTAACGAAAATTAAAATCACGCCATCGCATTCAGCGCATCAGAGAACCCTGTAGCAAAAATTTCAAGCTCCTATCTACAAAAACGTGGAATTTTGTATTTTAGGCCAGAAGATCTATCACGGGTGCGTGTTTAATTATTTTTTTTTTCAGGGGTCATCGTATCGACCTAAAAAAAACTAGTTTTTTAACTGAAAGGAAGGAGCGATATTAAAACTTAAGACGAACAGAAATTACTCCGTTTATGAAAGGGGCTGTTCCCTTCTCAACGCCCTGATCCTTACGCTAAAGTTTTTTTACTACTTAATAAATTGAAATTAAGAGAAAGAGTCAAACTTTAGTGTATAGAGCAAGGCGTTGGGATGGGAACAGCCTCTTTCATACACGGAGTAATCAAACAGTTCGTGGTAACGAATTGTAGTAAGGAGCGACCCAGCTCAATAGTAAACGAATCTCTAAAAAAAACGGAATTTTGATGCTAGAAGATACATGAAAAGAATTGGATTTTCATGCTTATTTTAAATATATAAGTAATATCAAATTTAGTCTTTGTCATCAAAAGTTACGAGCCTGAAAAAGTTTGCCTGATTTTGGAAAATAGGCGAAAACACCCCCTAAAAGTCATAGAATATTAACGAATATTAAAATCACGCCATCGGATTCAGGGCATCAGAGAGCCCTGTAGCAAAAATTTCAAGCTCCTATCTACAAAAACGTAGAATTTTGTATTTTTTGCCAGAAGACATATCACGGGTGCGTGTTTATTTGTTTGTTTTTTCCCCCAGGGGTCATCGTATCGACCAAGTTGTCCTAGAATATAGTAAGAGGGCTCATTCTAACGGATATGAAAAGTTCTAGTGCCCTTTTTAAGTGACCAAAAAAATTAGAAGGCATCTAGGCCCCCTTCCACGCTCATTTTTTCCCAAGGTCAACGGATCCAAATTTTCAAAATTTTTGAAATTTTGATCAAAATTTGAAATGGTTTTTTCCCATTTTTTTCAGCATAGTTGGAACAATGACCGGTCGTGTGACCATTGTCGGAAACCATAATGACTATGTCTTTGGGGATGACTTACTCCCCCACAGTTCCTGGGGGAGGAGCTACAAGCTAAAAACTTCGACCAGTGTTTACATACAGTAATGGTTATTGGGAAGTGTACAGACATTTTCAGGGGGATTTTTTTGGTTTGGGGGTGGGGTTGAGGTAGAGAGGACTATGTGGGAAGATCTTTTCTTGGAGGAATATGTCATGGGGGAAGAGAAATTCAATGAAAAGGGGGCAGGATTTTCTAGCATTACTATAAGAAAACACTGAAAAAATATACATAAAAAAGTTTTTTTTTAATTGAAAGTAAGGAGTAGCATTAAAACTCAAAACGAACAGAGATTATTAGGCATATGAGGGGTTTTAAAAAGACTTTAGCATAAAGAGCGAGTTATTTAGGAGGAGATAAATACCTCGCTCTTTATGCTAACGTATTTTTAGTAATTTCAGCTATTTATTCTACGGCCTTCCTGATTCAGGGGTCATTCTTAAACAATTGGGACAAAACTTAAGATTTGGAGTAAAGAGCGAGGTATTAACGAGGGGACAAACCCCCTCATATACATAATAAAAATATAAGAATATAAAAGTTTGTTACGTAAGTTAATGCTTAAGTTACTAATATTTTTAACTTATAACAACGTTCGTTAAACATTAAAAGTTCTAGTTGCCTTTTTAAGTAACTGAAAAATTGGAGGGCAACTAGGCCTCCTTCCCCACCGTTTATTTCTCAAAATCGTCTGATCAAAACTAAGAGAAAGCCATTTAGCCAAAAAAAAGAATTAATATGCAAATTTAATTGTAATAATTTATGTGTGGAGAGCCAAAATCAAACATGCATTAATTCAAAAACGTTCAGAAATTAAATAAAAACAACTACTTTTTTTTAACTGAAACTAAGAAGCGACATTAAAACTTAAAACGAACAGAAATTACTCCGTATATGAAATGGGTGGTCCCCTCCACAATCCCTCGCTCTTTACGCTAAAGTTTCACTCTTTGCCACAATTCTACTTTTTAAAACAATTTAAAACTTTAGCGTAAAGAGCGAGGGATTGCGGAGGAGATAAACCATTTCATATACGGAGTAATTGCTGTTCGTTTAAAAAAAATTCGTTTCTGCTAAGTTAAAAAAAACTAGTTTTTTTTTCATTTAATTGTGACAAAAGATGAGGCGAGTCTATATATATATATATATATATATATATATATATATATATATATATATATATATATATATATATATATATATATATATATATATATATATATATATATATATATATATATATATATATATATATATATATATATATATATATATATATATATATATATATATATATATATATATATATATATATATATATATATATATATATATATATATATATATATATATATATATATATATATATATATATATATATATATATATATATATATATATATATATATATATATATATATATATATATATATATATATATATATATATATATATATATATATATTTATATATATATTTATACTTTATACTTTATACTTTTATATATATATTTATACTTTAGCGTAAAGAGCGAGGGATTGCGGAGGAGATAAACCATTTCATATACGGAGTAATTGCTGTTCGTTTAAAAAAAATTCGTTTCTGCTAAGTTAAAAAAAACTAGTTTTTTTTTCATTTAATTGTGACAAAAGATGAGGCGAGTCTATATATATATATATATATATATATATATATATATATATATATATATATATATATATATATATATACATACATATATATATATATAAATATATATATATATACTAGCTGTTGGGGTGGCGCTTCGCGCCACCCCAACACCTAGTTGGTGGGGGCGCTTCGCGCCCCCCCCCCCAAGCCCCCCCGCGCGCGTAAGTCGTTACGCGCCATATTAGTTACGCGCCATTGTAGTTGTGTCCCTATGTCCCTCCTGTGAATATAGATATATATATATATATATATATATATATATATATATATATATATATATATATATATATATATATATATATATATATATATATATATATATATATATATATATATATATATATATATATATATATATATATATGTTTTTAACTACGTAAAACTTGCGAATATACAACATTCTTTGCTGTCCCATTGTCTGTGCATATAAATAGATTGTCAGGTTTACCGACTCTTGAACATGCAACATATAATGGTCCATGGGAAAACAATCCGTATTCAGATCTATACCTCATGATTCTAATGATTGCCCTTGAGCTTTGTTGATGGTGATTGCTAATCGACCATTCCCTGAGTCGCCATCGTCATTTATATATCCCCCTGTGCACCCCGGCGTCCCCTTTGTAGTTATGTCCCTGTGTCCCGGTCATCATTTATATTCCCTGTGTCCCGGTCGTCATTTGTGTCCCGGTGTTCCAGTCTGTGATTTCTCTTTGAGTGTCCCGGGCGTCATTTATATTCCTTGTGTCCCGATGTCCCGGTCGTCATTTATATCCCCCTGTGCCCCCCGGCGTCCCCATTGTAGTTGTGTCCCTGTGTCCCGGTCGTCATTTATATTCCCTGTGTCCCGGTCGTCATTTGTATCCCGGTGTCCCGGTCTGTATATACATTCGTTTTTTAGTTTTGTTTTTCTCCTTTATTTTTTTCCTTTTTTCTTTTTTTTCTTTTTTAGTTTATTTAGATTTTTAGATTTTTTAGTTTTTTTATTAGTTTTTAGTTTTTTTTGTAGTTTTTACCATTTTTTTAGTTTTTTTAGTTTTTTTTTTACTTATGTCCTGGTTGTCATTTATACTCCCTGTGTCCCGGTCGTCATTTGTGTCTCGGTGCTTTGTTGATTGCTAATTTATATTATATTTATATTTATATTTTTTATATTTATTAATATTTTTTTAGTTTTCTTTTTCTCTTATTTTTCAGTTTTTTCCTTTTTTTTAGTTTTTTCTTTTTTAGTTTTTAGTTTTTTTTTGTTTTTTACCTTTTTTTAGTTTTTTTAGTTTTTTAGCTTTTTTAGTTTTTTTATTAGTTTTTAGTTTTTTTTTAGTTTTTGCCTTTTTTTAGTTTTTTCAGTTTTTTTTTAGTTTTTAGTTTTTTACCTTTTTTTAGTTTTTTTTTAGTTTTTTAGCTTTTTTTCTTTTTAGTTTTTTTTGTAGTTTTTACCTTTTTTAGTTTTTTTTCTTCTTTTGTATTAGTGTGAAATAATTCAGACGTCATATGCGGACAAACACGACGTCACTCGACAGACAGACAGACAGACATAACCCACAAACAACTTCTTTTTATATATATCTATTCATATTTTTTTAGTTTTCTTTTTCTCTTTTATTTTTCAGTTTTTTCCTTTTTTTTAGTTTTTTTCTTTTTTAGTTTTTTTTAGTTTTTTACCTTTTTTTAGTTTTTTTTAGTTTTTTTAGTTTTTTAGCTTTTTTAGTTTTTTTATTAGTTTTTATTTTTTTTGTAGTTTTTGCCTTTTTTTATTTTTTTCAGTTTTTTTTTAGTTATTAGATTTTTACCTTTTTTTAGTTTTTTAGCTTTTTTAGTTTTTTTTCTTTTTAGTTTTTTTTGTAGTTTTTACCTTTTTTAGTTTTTTTCTTCTTTTGTATTAGTGTGAAATAATTCAGACGTCATATGCGAACAAACATGACGTCACCTGATCCATCCACAGATCCACACACAGACAACTTATTTTTATATATATAGATATATATATATATATATATATATATATATATATATATATATATATATATATATATATATATATATATATATATATATATATATATATATATATATATATATATATATATATATATATATATATATATATATATATATATTTATATATATGTACATTTTCATCTGGATGTGGGATAGCGATTCCTCATTTAGGTGCTATAGCATGTCAAAAAATTCTGGCCATAAGCTCATCTACTGAATGCGAACACATGGGTCTCAATATTGCGCTTCAACAAATTATTAGTTCAAAAACAAAAATGGACGGGAGAAAAGTATTGATTTGCACAGACTGTCTCAACTGCATAACCTATATGATTAACCCATGGCCCGAAATGAAAAGAGATATAGATAAGTGCAATACGCAACTTATCCAGTCTCAAACATAGTTAAAGCCCTAAAAATCCTCTGGATTCCTGCTTCTGTCGGTATATTTGACCATGAGATGGCAGATGCAGGGGCTAACTATGCAAGAGATTTCGGTAAATATAAAAAACTAAAAGTTCGACCGTATTTCAAACGGAGATAACGAACGGTTGAAGCTGTTGAAGCTGCTTGATAGCCCTTTCAATGCAATGGAGAGATTTGAACCTAAGTGCATTTGCATTTAGCACTAGGTCTGATCCATTTTATTATCACAAGGTACTTATAATTATGTACAATCTTGCTTGTCATACTTCAAGTTATAATTATAGGGTTTGAATTAACAAGTAACCACTAGAAAATTTACGAATTAGTTATAGTTCTCTCGAATTTCTTCTCTAAAGACTAGATCTTTTGAATAAGCTTGCTTGCAAAAAAAATAATACATTAAAAGAAAAAAAGAAAGAAAAACTAAAAAAGAAAAAAAAACTATAAAAAGAAAAAATTAAAAGAAAAAAAAATTAAGGGGTGACCCGGCTCAATAGTAACCAAAACTCTAAAAAATGGATTTTGATACCAATAGTTACATCAAAAGAATTGCATTTTAATGCTGATTTTAAATATATAAGTTCCATCAAGATCAGTTATACCTATCAAAAGTTATGAGCCTGAGAAATTTTGCCCTTTTTGGTATTATTAAAGGATTATTGGCACTTTCTGTTTGAGCCGTAATTATTTATACTGAATAAGACGTCATATTGAATATGAAATTATCTATTAAAATGAAAGCTTCCTTATATTACAATGACGTAATTTTGAATATGACATTATATTTAGATTTTTCTTACTTTTTACTTTTTCTTTATTTATTTTTTTTTCTTAGATTTTTTAGGCTTTTTTTATTTTTCTAGATGTTTTCCTTTTCTTAATTTTTTTATTTTTAGATTTATTTATTGTTTATTTTTTTCTATATTTTTTTTTGTTTTTTCTTTTTTTAGTTTTTTTTTATAACAGATTAATTATGTATAATGACGTCATTTGAATTTGACGTTATATTAAGATTTTTTTTTACTTTTTTACTTTTTCTTTATTTTTTTTTCTCTTCTTAGATTTTTATTTATTTTTTATTTTTTCATTTTTTTTCGATTTTTTCCTTTTCTTAACTTTTTTATTTCTTTGTTTTTTCTTTTTAGTTTTCTTCTTTTTTATTTTTTTATTTTGTCTAACTTTTTTCTTTTTTTGTTTCTTAGTTTTTTTAGTTTTTCTTTTTTTCTTTTGTTTTTTAGTATTTTATCTTTTTTACTTTTTTTGCTTTTTTTAGTTTTCTTTTTTTCTTTATTTTTTAGTTTCTTTTCTCCTTTTTTAATTTTTCTTTTTTTCTTTTTTAGTTTTTCTTTTTTAGTTGTTTTTCCTTTTTAGTTTTTCTAAACCCATTATACCTTCTTGAGAGCCGCCCAAAAAAACCCGTGAAACACCATCAGGAGGTCTGGCCATCTATTTCAGACACAAGACTCAGCCAATATTATTGCAAAGCGACGCTAACATCTTAGCGATAAACATGGTGATAACGCATTTATAAACATTTATTTCCCCTGTAATAAAAAGACTGTGCAGTCATTGTCTAGTTTATCACAAGCATGTAATTGCCTACGAACACTAAAAAGCGACCTTTCAAAACAAAATACCAAATGGGTTCTCGCCGGCGACATGAACGCTGACTTATTATCTAATTCCGACCGATCTGAAATCTTTCTCGATTCACTACCTGGAGGATTCCATCTTGCTGATAAAGATCTTCTATTTACTTATATTCACAATCGTGGTGGTCTTACTTCCAACCTTGATCATGTAATTGTGTCAGATTCAACTCTACTTTCATCAATAGTTCATGTGGAAGACTCTAAAATCGACAACGATCATTTACCAATCACGTGACAACTATCTTGCTCCATGGCGACCTCTGTGCAACGTAACTCTCCCAAGTGGTTCTCAAAGTTAAATTGGGAAAATACCAATGTTCCGCTTTATGTATTGACATCGTCCCAGTTATTATCATCTATTAAAGTGCCTTTCCACTTATTGCAAACATCTGTATCTACAACTTCAACTCGGATAGATATCAACTCGTATTATCAGCAAATAGTGTTCTGTCTAAAGTCTGCCACTAAAACAGCTGTAACCTCCGAGTGCGTGCAAACGGGTACTCGCAATGCCTTTTGGAAAGTTGATCCTAAAGTGAAGATAGCTAAACAAAAAGCTAAGTTCTGGCTCCGTATGTGGATAGCCTGTAATCGTCCTTCTTCTGGTTCAGTACATCAAATAAAACAGAAAACCAAACGAGAGTACAAATATTCCCTGCGTAGAGCGAGACTGAATGCCTGGGATGGTCCTTGTGACAAGAAATCCTGGGATCGTGTTATAAACAGTGTTAAGCGTTCACCTCCAATTAATTTGTCTCTTCGGCTATGTAACTTCGTTTCTCATTATAAAAATATTTTGCTTTCGTTTAATATTAATCTCCAAAATCATTTTACAAAGTTTGTCAACTCAATCCTCCCAATTCGTATCAACCAATCTCAAGTGTTGTCGGTGGAATCTGGTGTTATACTCCGAGCTCTTATGCAAGTGAATAAGTCCGAGTCTCTCGATAGTGATGGTCTTTGCTTCAAGTTTTTTGCTTATGATTGTCCTAAACTGCTGAGGCATTTGCAATTATTGTTTCAGATGTGTTTAGCACAGTCCGATGTGCCAGATAGTTTTTTGTCCGGCTGTATATCTCCCATAGTCAAAAGGGGTAAGGACCCCAGTGCTTGCTCTAATTATCGTCCTATCACTGTGTCTTGTTTTGTTAGTAAGCTATTATAATATATACTGCTACCGGCCATTAACTCCAAGTGCAATTTTACACCCTACCAGCTTGGTTTTAGAAAAGGTATGGGCTGTTTTCAAGCTCACCATATTGTGGGTCGGCTAATGAAACAAGTTGTTGCTCAAAAAAGTCCCCTGTATTGTTTGACTGTTGACATATCTAGTGCTTTTGATAATGTAATTCATTCAAATGCTTTGTTTTCTCTAGCAGCCTCGGGTGTTAACCTTTCTATTGTTTCCGTGCTTAAGTATTGGTATGCTAATTCTTCAGTTAGGGTGAAGTGGAATGGTACGGTAGGGGAGTATATTCCTGTTAAAAAAGGCGTTAGGCAAGGTGCCGTGTTATCCCCGAGCATTGTTAAATGTGTTTTAGCTTCGTGTCTCCAACGTCTTCAACCGTCAATTTTTTACAATGATAATTTAGGCATTAGTCAAGTTGCATATGCTGATGATGTTTTGCTTCTTAGCCGGACAAAAAATAGTCTAATTACCAACTTCTTTTGGCTTTCAGCTGCACTATCCACAGTAGGCCTTTCAGTTAATGCCTCCAAATGTGAATTTTTGTGTTTTGGGAGTCCTCCACCAGCATCACCTCTTTGCTTGGGTTCTTCAACTATACCATGTTCAGCAAGTATTAAATGGTTGGGTCTCTCTTTTCCACGTCACTTTCGTCTACTTGCTCCGCTATTACGTCCAGAGTGCTGAAAAGTATGCGGGTTGGATACGCGAAAATTTCACCAAATCGTGGTCGGTATAACCGAAATGGACTATGCCGTCTTTTTTCTAGTTTTTGTGCCCCTGCTGTTTTTTATCTTTCTGGTTTTGCTTTCCTCCTTCGCAAGAAGGATACAAAGAAAATACGCTCAGGATATTTTAAGTATTGCAAGTATTTGCTGCGTCTGCCTCGGTGGTATCGGAATCATACAGTCGTCTCTAAATTTAACATCGTTGATGCGCCCTCGCGACTGAAACATTTATCTAAAGATATATGTCTTAAAACTCGGCAAATGATCGGTGTTTTTGACCCTCTTTGGCCATTTTTTGAATGGAGGTAATTTATTTATGTTGTATGTTGTTATGCTGCTATGTTATTTATGTTATTATGTTTTTTTGTCTTGTTTTTTCTTTTTTTTTTGTGTGTTTACTCCACAATTTAATATACTTTGTGGATTATAAATAAATTATTATTATTATTATTATTTCTTTTTCAGTTTTTTTCTTGTTTTTTGTTTTTCTCTTTTTTAGTATTTTCTTTGTTTTTTTTAGTGTTCTTTTTTCTTTTTAGTTTTTTTACTTTTTTTTATTTTTTTTCCTTTTTTTCCTTTTTTAAAGTTTTATTTTTCTTCTTTTTTCAGTTTTCTTTTTCTTCTTTATTTTTTAGTTTTTTCTCCTTTATTAGTTTTCCTTTTTTTTTATTTTTTAGTTTTTTTTTGTTTTAAGTTATTTTTCTTTTTAAATTTTTTTTTCCTTTCTCAGTTTTTTCTTTTCTTAGTTTTTTTAGTTTTTTGTTTTTTCTTTTTAGTTTCTTTTTAGTTTTTCACCTTTTTTTGTTTTTTAAAGTTTTTTCTTCTTTTAATTTTTTTTTTATTTTTTTTTTCTTTTTTAGTTTTTCTTTCTTTTTTTCTTTTAATGTATTATTTTTTTGCAAGCAAGCTTATTCAAAAGATTTAGTCTTTAGAAAGGAAATTTTCTTGTGGTTACTTATTGATTCAAACCTTGTAATTATAACTTGAAGTATCATAAGTAAGATTGTACATAATTATAAGTACCTTGTGATGGTAAAGTGGATCAGATCTTGACCTAAATGCAAATGCACTCAGGTTCGAATCTCTCCATTGAAAGGAATGGGTATGTTACAATTTTAATTTTTGACATGCTTTAACACCTAAATGAAGAATCGCTCAGGTTTACCGACTCTTGAACATGCAAGGTAAAATTGTCCATGGGAAAAATAATCCGTGTTCAGATCTATACCTGATTATTCCAATGATTGCCCTTGAGCTTTGTTGATGGTGATTTCTAATCGAACATTCCCTGTGACACCGTCGTCATTTATATATCCCCCTGTGCCCCCGGCTTCACCCTTGTAGTTGTGCCCCTGTGTCCCGGTCGTCATTTATTATAGTTTTTTTTATTTATTCTTTTCTTAGTTTTTTCTAGTTTTTTGTTTTTTCTTTTTAGTTTTTTTAAGTTTTTTACCTTATTTTGTTTTTTAAGTTTTTTCTTCTTTTAATTTTTTCTTTTTAGTTTTTTTTCTTTTTTTGTTTTTGTTTTTTTTTTTCTTTTAATGATTAAGGTGTACTAAATGTGACCAGTATCCCGGTCGTCATTTGTGTCCCAGTGTCCAAGTCTGTAATTTCTCTTTGAGCGTCCCAGTCGTCATTTATATTCCCGGAATCCCGGTCGTCATTTTTGTCCCGGTGTCCCGGTCTGTAATTTATTTTTGGGTGTCCCGGTCGTCATTTAGATCTCCCGGTCGTTATTTGTGTCCCAGTGTCCCAGTCTGTAATTTCTCTTTGAGTGTCCCGGTCGTCATTTATATTCCCTGTGTCGCGGTTTTGAGTTTTCTTTTTCTCCTTTATTTTTCAGTTGTTTTCCTTTTTTGAGTTTTTTCTTTTTCAGTTTTTAGCTTTTTTAGTTTTTTTATTAGTTTTTGTTTTTTTTCTGTTTAGTTTTTTTGTAGTTTTTACCTTTTTTTTAGTTTTTTTATTTTTTTTTTATTTTTTAGTTTTTCACCTTTTTTTTAGTTTTTTAGCTTTTTTAGTTTTTTTAGTATTTTCTATTTAGTTTTGTTTTGTAGTTTTTACCTTTTTTAGTTTTTTTTTTCTTCTTTTGTATTAATGCTAAAGCCAAGGTTCGAACCTGGAACCTCTCGGACCTGGAATCTGGAACATAACGCTTTACCAACTCTGCTACTTCGGCTTGAATACATTCGTTTTTGAGTTGGTATATGATGAAATAATTCAGACGTCATATAATGACGTCACTCGACAGACGTCACTCGGCTGATTCTCTATCAGCCTCAAGCCTGTTTTCTCCCTGTTCTTTTGATTCGTCGGCACGCTTTCTTTTCTTACTTTCTCTATCAGCCGCAAGTGTTTTGGCATAGACTGTTTGAGCAGCTTCCTCGGCTGTTGCCATTGTAGGTTCTTCAGTCATTTTACAATTAAACATTTTTCCGTCCACGATCTTCTTACAATTTAAAATTTGTCTTTGAACGATTTTCTTAAATACCTTTAATGACGTCATCGTCATAACAAACATGACGACAACTAGCTTCATGATGACATGACGACATGATGACATGACGTCACTCGAGAGACATAACCCACAAACAACTTATTTTTATATATATAGATAGGCGAAACAATCAGTTGAAAAGAATTGCTTAAGCTCATCGATGATATGATGCCCTACAATATCCTATCATTTTTTGAGATGGAGCCGACGGCTATCAATTTAATATTAAATTGATAAATCCAGCCACTAAAAAAGAAATGGATAAGAAATGCAGCGCAATGAAATATTATGCCTATAGATTAATAATTCGTCATTTATTACATTTACATATAATCCATCTTGGGATTAGATACAACAGCTTTTACACCCTGGACATTCGCCGGTTCATAGACATGACATTACGGCCCGTGTCTTCCGGCAAAATCCTTCATCTCCTACAGAGTTATGGGAGAGATACAAATCGCAAATGGCCGAGAACATAATCCACCATATACGGCTAGAAAGGTCAGATATGACCTTCGATTTAACAACAAAGATTTATAAATGCACTTTAGTTATGATTGAAGATTTGTGCTTATCTATTGCAAACAAATTTCTCAAGCATTTGGGAATGCCTTCACAATAATCGTACTGCTTCTATTTCTACATATATAGAATGGGATCGTGAACAAATTTAAAACACAATTGATCTATTGTCGTATGTTACAAACCGGGAAACTGGGACACAAGGAATATAAATGACGAGCGGGACACTCAAAGAGAAATTACAGACCGGGACAATGGGACACAAATGACAAGCGGGACACATGTAATATAAATGACGACCGGGACACTCAAAGAAAAATTACAGACCAAGACACCGGGACACAAATGACGACCGGGACACAGGGAGTATAAATTACGATCGGGACACAGGGACACAACTACAACGGGGACACTGGAATGGCTCATGGGGGATATATAAATGACGACGGGGACACAGGGAATATTCGATTAGCAATTACCATCAAAGCCCAACGGCAATCATTAGAAAAATGCGGTATAGATCTGAATACGGATTGTTTTCCCATGGACAATTAAATGTTGTATTTCAAGAGTCGGTAAACCTGAAAATCTATTTATATACAAAGTCAATGGGACAGCGAAGAATACTGTAAATTAGTAAGTTTTACGTAGTTAAAAACATATGTATATCTATCTATATTCACAGATGGGACACAGGGACACAACTACAATGGCACGTAACTAATATGGCTCGTAGCGACTTACATGTGCGGGGGGCTTGGGGGGTAAGAAGTGCCCCCACCAACTAGGTGTTCGTGTGGCGCAAAGTGCCACACCAACAGCTAGTAAATATATATATATATATATATATATATATATATATATATATATATATATATATATATATATATATATATATATAACAAAAAAATGTTCTATGATATGTCTTTCATCAAACAGTTCGTGGTAACGAACTATAGTAAAGAATGACCCGGCTCAATAGTAACCGAAACTCTAACAAATGGATTTTGATACCAATAGTTACATCAAAAGAATCCCATTTTAATGCTGATTTTAAATATATAAGTTCCATCAAGATCAGTTATAAGTTTGTTACGCAAGTTAATTTTTAAGTTACGTATATTTTCTACTAATAAAAACGTTCGTTAAACATTAAAAGTTCTAGTTGCCTTTTTAAGTAACCGAAAAATTGGAGGGCAACTAGGCCTCCTCCCCCACCCCTTATTTCTCAAAATCGTCTGATCAAAAGTAAGAGAAGCTGTTTAGCCAAAAAAATAATTAATATGCAAATTTCATTTTAATAATTTATGTTCGGAGAGCCAAAATAAAACTTGCATTAATTCTAAAACGTTCAGAAATTAAACAAGAAAAATCTAGTTTTTAACCGAAAGTAAGGAGCGATATTAAAACTTAAGACGAACAGAAATTACTCCATGTATGAAAGGGGCTGTTCCCTTCTCAACGCCCTGATCCTTACGCTAAAGTGTTTTACTGTTTAATAAAGTGGAATTAAGGGAAAGAGTCAAACTTTAGCGTATAGAGCAGGGTGTTGAGAAGGGAACAGTCCCTTTCATACACAGAGTAATCAAATCTCTGATTTTAAATATATAAGTTATATCAAATTTAGGCTTTGTCATCAAAAGTTACGAGCCTATGAAAATTTGCCTGATTTTGGAAAATAGGCAAAAACACCCCCTAAAAGTCATAGAATATTAAAGAATATTAAAATCACGCCATCGCATTCAGGGCATCAGAAAACCCTGTAGCAAAAATTTCAAGCTCCTATCTATAAAAACGTGGAATTTCATATTTTTTGCCAGAAGACATATCACGGGTGCGTGTTTATTTTTTTCCCCCAGGAGTCATCGTATCGACCAAGCTGTCATAGAATATAGTAAGAGGGCTCACGTGACGGGGTCGTGACTCCGACCCCGCGCTCGTACAAGACAAATGCTATGATCCGATCCGACGGAAAGCCAATTAGCAACTGAACATATTGCTCTGACGGTTTAGGAACCTTCCCAAACTAGTGCGCTTTGATGTTGTGTCGTTTCTGGAGAAACTTTTCGCTACTGTTCGTTATATATATTTCTGCTTTGCCCTCCCCTCTTCTCCATCCAAGCCTAAATTTAATCTTCTTTTATATTTCAGAGACTATATTGTCGTCAGAGTCGAAGGAGACAGAAGTTCCTTTTCTTGAAGTTGAAGCTGAAAGTTGTCAAGAAAATGAAGGAGGCAGTAACTGCTACAATCAAGTTGTCTTAAACAAATCTTCTCTGAAGTATCTACCTGGTCAGGATATAGTAGAGAGTCTAAGATTTAAGAACCCTGATGTATATGATATTATAGAAGGAAATCAAAGTGACTTGGTAAATGGAATTTATGAAGGTAAGTATTGTACTTCCATTATTGGTTTGTGTGTTGATACACTCAGTTTAAACCTTTAGCTAAGGGAGTCTGATCCTTTCAAAAAGGGTGTTTAAGCGAGCTTACCCTATTTTACTTGTTCCGTGACCATGTCAGGGAAAACCAGCCCAGAATCTATCAGAGCACCACATTATCATATTTTTTTTTTTTCCTCGAATCTACCTCTGTCTGCCGTAAGCTCTTCCAGCATTAGTGAGAAAGCAGAATTTTATGGCAAAGAATTAACGATATGAAAGTCTTTCAGGGCATGTGGAAGTTGACGAATTTTGGAAAAGACTACCTCACCCTTAACCAACCTCAATTCAAGCTGCTGTAATGTTCTGATGTATCTGTGGATGTTAAATCAAACCCCTAAACCGCTTTCTGAATTCAGAGTTGTCATGTCAGGGCAGAATCCTTTACATTAACAAATTCGTCGTCAATCTTAACCTCAAAAAACTCAAATTTATGGAAGAACTAGAGCTGAAGACTTTTTGGATTCAGAATCAGGACATATTTTATAATGGGTAGTGAAAGAATCATTTGAATAGCAATTTATTTGAGGTCAAATTGAGCTTTATCAAACTATTTATTTATTGCAACTTCTAAAATTGTGAAAATCGATTTACCATTTACTCATATTTGACTCTGTTTTTCGGCTAGAAACCTGTGATAAGGAGTGTGGAATATTTTATTTCTTGTAATTTCAGCATTAAGAAACAACAAGTTAGAACTATGCCAGGGTTGTAATTTATAAGGATTATGATTGAACTACCCCTTGTTAAGTGTGGAAGGTATATTTGCCCAAAATAATAATAATAAAAAGATGAAATTGGAGCAAAAAATTCCTCTTCTTCTTTTTCAGAAAATAAAATCTTCAGGATGATACTGTTCTTCATGTTTTTTTTGCCCAATTTTCTTACAACTGTGTGCCAATCTCTTCTAAAAACTTGCAAAAAGTGATTTTCTTTGTTGTTCAAGTCAGGGGGCTGTGATTTTTCTGTATAGGGTTTTTGACAATGTTGAATCCAATTTTGAACTTTTTGCTTTGATCTGACGCTATTTATTAGGGTATTGCACGAAATTCCGGTAATTTTTTTTTTAACAAGCTTTGTTTAATCGAGATAGTAGTTACAACTTCTAGATCAGCTACAAAGGGCAATTTTTTCTCACTATCTCAGTTTTTTTTAAGCGTGACTGGAAGACTACTCCCTTGCTGATCTTTGTAATTGTTTCCTCCGTAACCAATATAACTACGAATTGGGCCCGATGCTTTACTGTTTAAAGTACTAATAATTTTTCTTACCTTTGTGCACGGAAAAATACAGATAACACATAAAGAGAATCGATGCTATGTGGTTCAATCTTCAATAGTCTTTAATCTTAAAAAAATGATTTTTTTCTTGCTAATTCAGTGATTTTTCCCTGAATCTAGCGCAGCACCCCGCTTTTCATATTTTCTGTCTAAGAAATAAAATGTTGGGTTGCAAATAAAGTTATGGACGAAACTTGAATATTTGGTAAAAATTTTTGATGAAAATTAGTTTTGTTGAATAAGTTTTAAAAAATATTTTAGACAGAGAAATATTTTAGAATTCTGAAGTAATATTGTAGTTGTATTCCGTTTCCGTGGTTTACTTAAGTGTTATGAATTTCCACTTTTTATTACATTCTTACTATTTATTATTTTATTACATTTTATTAGTAAATGTTTGAAGAAAAAATCGATGCCAGTTATAGCAGGGATATTTTCTGTTATATTGAACAGTACAGAATGGTCATTGTCTTGGGCTGCGTCTATTCTAGTGCTGTTATTTAAAAGGGGGATAGATTAGATCATGGGAATTATAGAGGTATAAGCATAAGTAACGTAGTAAGGTTTTTGCTAAGATATTACGTCTTAGGATAGATAGTTGGATAGATCAAAATATAAATTTTTTCAGATTCTCATGTAGGGTTCAAAAAAGGCTATAGTCCTATTGATCAGATTTTTATCTCATTGTTGTCACCTGAAACAGTTGTCACCTGACAACTGTTTCGTGCTGGACCACAAGAGGTTTATTTTCATAGGTTGAGCTTGTCTGCAATGTCCAAATGGTCCTTACCGAAAAGGCTATTCTTGGAAGTAGCTCAGTTTACTAGCCCTATTTTGTTCTACTTCAAAGTAATAATTTCTTTCATGCTCAAGATTAATAAGAGACCGACTGAGCAGATAACAAAGTGAGAATTTCAACTGAATATTTAATTTATATAATGGGAGGCGAACCCCCTAATATACGTAGTAATTTCTGTTCGTTTTAAGTCTTGATCTTGTTCGTTACTTTCAGTTGAATTTTTTTTTTTAATTTAATATTAAGTAAGGCTTCAATGAAAATATTTTTTGATCTAACTCTTATTCTTTTGCCAAGTAAAATATTTAAACAAGTATAGCCTACACTACTACATATGTAGACACTTATTTACGTGTCGTTTATTTAAAATTTCTTAGAAGCGTTTCGCTATTAGCCAAACTTTGCTTTCTTTCTTGAAAAAGTTAAAAAAAAGTAACACTTTTTTCTGACAGCAACAAATTCATGCGAGAAAAACGGATTATTAATCCGGACAGCTTTATTTATTGACGTCGTGAAGGTCAGGGTTTGCGGGGATTACTAATTAAAACGTCTGGAGTAGCTGTCGGATAACCCGTGAAACGCAAGATGAGTTACATTGTGTGTCACCAAAAGTTCAATCTCTTAAAAATAGAAAAAAAAAATTGAAATTGTATGCAGGGAACAAAATAGGACAGAAATTGTGAAATGTGACATAACTCAAGGGATTTGTAGTGGGCCAGGCCTACTACTTAAAGTGTGGCACAAATGATTAACGTTGTTATTCACCCAGTCGTCTGTAGCGTTTCAGTGAATAGATTGCTGGATTAGCATATCCTTTGGCTTTTTACGGATGACATCTGGAGTTTTTGTTTGGCTGATAAGTCAGAAAAGGTATGCTTGAATGCAGTATAAAATGTCAAAGAAGGTTTGTCAGAAAAGAGATTACCAACCCTGTTCAATATATTATATATTCCGTATTATGTATTTTATACATAATTATGTATTCTAGCTTATACCAAAATGAAGCCATAATATTCAGCTAAACAGTGATTTTGTACATGTTTCGTATTTAAACCTTGAATAAAGATATGTGTAAAGAAAGAAAAAAAAAACTCATTTTTGCTTTTATCTAAACTCGTGAAAATTTTAGATGTGCCTTTCATGGATATTAAGACAACGATAAATTTTGAAAAAAAAGAAAAATAGAGATTCCCAAATGCGCTTGACCATGAAAATGAGGGTTTTTCTTTACATTTATTCTGGTTGAAACGATCGCTATTATTTTACCATAGACTGATCATTTCTTAGAAAAAAGGAACATGAATAAACCTTGGAAAATACATTACATCAGAGCCATTTAAAGGGGGAGGGGGCAACCATAACAGCTGATTCTGATGCCGTATTTGCGGGGTTGCCCACTTTAACCAATTTTTTCACTTTGATTTGGCTTTTTTGCTTATTTTTGAGTCAGGGGGGGAGGATCACTGTAATTCATATTTTCCCGGGCACCACTAACCCTAAAAACAGCTCTGCCATTACATGCCTGTATTATAAGTTCAAAGCGGTTTGGGGCTAATTAAGTACTTGGAAAACTAAGCTTGCTTTAGTTTTTTCGAAAGTAAAATACATTGCTTTAAAATCTTGTAAATGACTATTGACAGCTTTATGAATTATTCTTTTAGTTTCTGAAAACTTTTGAATGATTTTCCTGATTCTATTCCTGTTTCGTTACGTCGATTTTGTGTTTTCAGTAAAGCACTAGTTTTTTCTTTAAATTTAGGGAAATACCACGAGCCAATTTGCTGAAACAGTTCTTCAAGAATATGTTGCCTATTTACATGCTTGTTTGTCATGTTAATACAATTAACACTAATACAATTTTAGACATTAATATATTTTCGTTTGTTACGTTTATATTTTTCAGGTGGTTTTAAAGTATGGGAATGTACCCTTGATCTACTTCTCTTTCTCGAGAAATGTGGCGATTTGAAGAATTCTTCGCAAGTATTAGACCTCGGGTGTGGTGCAGGCCTTCTTGGAATATTTGCTTTAAGCAAAGGCTGTAGTATCTACTTCCAGGACTATGTAAGATTTATTTATTATTTTGTAATTTATTTAAGATTTGATTATTATACTATTATTAGCACTACTTCAAGGGTAAAGGAACGCTATGTACCGTTTTTCGTCGAACTTGGCAGCTGACACAACTAATAACCTCAAAATACTTACAACGCCAAGCAAGCCGTTTTAAGTGTCTTGTAGTGTAGTTTCTTTATGGGGGAAAAATTTCTATAAGAGATATCAGCTAAAAATATATAAAAGATGGTGTTTTAGTCGATGGCTGAACGCCTGTGGGGTACCTTTCCTGTAGTTGAATAAAAAAGTAAATTTTCGCAAATGGAAGTAAACAGCGACATTAAAGCTTAAAATGAACAAGAATTATTCCGTATACGTGGGGGGGGGGCTCCTCAGCCCCCGCTCTTTACGCCAAAGTTTGAACTTTTATTCCAATTCCTTATGAACGACTGCAGAAACACGAGAGCCGTTGAATTGGAATAAGAAGCGCTATAAAATTTTAGAATAAAGGAGGGGTTGGCTGAAGAGGGCCCAAATGAACCTTCTCCCTATCTTCTAGGACCATTGATTTAGTACGATCACTCCTGAGAAAAGCAAATAAGTAAATACGTCTCCATGATCCTTCCTCCGGAACCAATTCAAAATACCACATTTTTGTGGATGCGAGATTAAAATTTCTACATTTGGGTTTTCTTATATGCTGAATTTGATGGTGGGATTTTTATTAATGTCACTTGCTTTTTTCGGGATATTTGCCTTTCAGGCAAGTTTTCGGAGGCTCGTATCTTTTGACGGGTAACATTAAACTTAATGAATTCATTAAAGCCTATTTTATAATCAGCATAAAAAGCCAGTTGTTTAGATGGATTAAATGTTATCAAAAAACTTTTTTAAATGCTCGTTTACTATTGGCCGATTCGCTCCTTATTTATAGTCGCTCATTACCATGAACTGTTTGATTTACACGCTTGAAGTCTTCTTAAAACTTCAAGTGCCAGGGCAGGATAGGCTACTCCTGGGTTGTTTCATGATCTTTATGTTGTGAAATAACAAAGTCTGAAGTCTACTGGAAGTATTTATTTCTCACATGCGCGCATTCTCTGAATATTTTCTTTTAAGAAAAAACGAGTTTTTTTTATACTGTCCGTACGAAGATAAGGAGGACTGTTTATACATTCTGTTTTTTTTTTTGATAATCGATGCATACGTTTAGCTTTTATAAGTTGGCTTTTAAAGAGTTAGTCTGCAAACCAAGATCAAAATATTGGAAGGTATAGTGATGGTAGTGGTCAAATATGGCTCTGAAGTGTGGTCGCTCCGAAAAGCGGATGAAGATTTACAAGATGTTTTCCAGAGAAATTTCCTACGCATTGTTTTGGGTACCCGTCTGACTGACCGTAATGAAAGAAAAGTTGCGATGGCTAGGGCACTTTCTGCGGGTGAAGGATGACAGATTGCCAAAGATTGTCCTTTTTGGCCAACCGTCTAGGGCTAAATGGAAAGCTGGTTGTCTTCGTCATAAACAAAGATTTAAAGGGAATGGGAACCTCCTGGGAGGGTGTAAAGTGGAAGGCTTTGAATAGATTGGGATGGAGGAAGAGCGTGCGTAGCTATGTTCGCCTCAGGCGGCTTGGTGCTGTAGTGAGTTTTTTGTAGCAGTAGTAGTTGTAAAGATCAAATTATTGACAGTTTATGATTTCCAATCAGGGACATTTATACAAGGCCGGTGAGAGTTATAACAGGGTCTGATAAAAATACTTCTCGCCCCTCTCCCAATGTATACTGCATTATCAAATCGAAAAAAAAACGCTTAACAAATATTCTTATTCAGTATTTTTCATCTATTTTTTCATTAAATCTTCAGTCATAAAACTGACGCTTATTCATAGGCCATGCAAGTTTAAATTTGAGATAAAATCAATCTAATTTTTGCTCGGTATGCATTGAATGTTATTCAAAATTAAGCATAGGAGATTTTTCAATCCCCCCTCCCTTTACATGTATTTTGCTTACGAAAAAATGTACGTTTCATCAGAAATGCAATTGAGAGAAAACAAGAAAAAAGACAAAAAAACGTCATTTGTATTTCCTATGCATTTTTGGAAACACACAACATATAATATAACATCAGGGGCTTGTGTTATAGAATTTGTAGTAGTAAATAGAATTTCCTACTCTGTCAATGCAAAGTGCCAGCACTGCACCAGAAAAATAGCAATAGATTAAAACCACCTGAAAAAAAGAAAAAACAAGTAACCCATTTCTGCCGGACAACTCTGTTTTATTTTAAGTAAACCGAAGACGCAAACAGATAACTGTTTCTGTTTACTGTTTTTTTTTTCGAAACACAGAAAGCGGCTGTTTTTAAAGGGGAATTTCAATTAACAGCAGTTTTCCTTTTTCTCATATTGCAAAAAATTTAGAAATTATGATTACCAAGCCTTTTTGAACACCCTTAAATGCTGGTTTTAAAGGGATAATTTCTGTAAACAGCTGTTTATCTTTTTATTATTTTTTTTGTTTTTGTATTATTTGTATTTTTTTGTATTATTTTTGTTACTCAAAATTTAAACATTATAGTTACCGTTACATTACTGTGATAATCCTTAACGTCCTTAACATCCTTAAACGCGTTTTTTTTTCAAACAAATAAACTGTTCTCGACCTTTTTACAAGGCATTGCATTAATTCAGAATAATCTAAATGTAAGTGTTTCCTTTAAAGGAATTAAATTAAGATAAAAGTGATAGTAAAAGACAACAAATAGGAAGGAAACAACCTTATAAAATTAAAATATAGTCAATTACGTTGTCGCACAGGCTCGTAAACTTGTGCAAATGACTTGGTGGCTGGTGGCTTGGTGGTTTGGTGGCACTTGGTGACTTTCAAGTCTTCGGTAATATAATGAAGCAGCGTCGCTTCAGTTCCACGTAATAATTTCCTTTGATCAAAGCGATAACAAATCGATTAGTATACGAATGAATTCTACCTATGTACTCTAACAAAGTAGGACACGCAATCCAAAAAATATTTATGTTATTGTAGTCCCCAGAACATTTTGGCATTCATAACTTAAAAATTAAACCAAGCACAAAATTACTGAGTTCCTAAAAATGGTATAAAAATATAAGAAATCGTCTACTAAGAACTTCAAAAGGGGATCTGGACCCGAATGGGTGTGTACCTACCTCTTTGCATGCAAAGGAGTCACACTTAACTCGAAAATGCTTTAAAGCATTTGATTTGTGCGTAATTCTATTTGACCAAAAAAGGATGATATTGCTGAAAATTGAAAACTCCGGAATTTAGAGGCCCTTTAGTGAGAAGAAGATAAATCTTTTTTTAATCCTCCATCTTTGACTGTGAGAAACGCTATTTCTATTAGATTAATTCTATAGACTTCTGTTAGGCTAATTCTATGAGGCCCGTCTAATATAATTAGACAGGTCTAATTCTATTAGACTTGTTAAAGCAAGTGCTTTTTTATATGCTTTAGTCTGAAGAGCTCTAAATAGATCCTGTTCACCAATAGAAGTCCTAAAAAGATGTGAATTTCTGATTAGCAGCCTTTTATTTAGAAAAAAATTACCAGATATTTGAAGTTGAATGCTTAACAGTTTTTCGTTCTAAAATTCGTTGGTGTACCGTTTTCTATCCTATATTTGAAACGTAACAACGGGTTATTGCATCAAGTTTTGTAAATGCGGCTGCTATCAAACTAATAATACTACTAACAATTCACTGCGGCACCAAGCCGCCTGATGCCAACACAGTTGCGCATGCTCCTCCTCAGTCCTGACATGCTCAAAACCTCCCTCTTTATATTCTCCCTAAAAGTTCCCATTTCCATTAAATCTCTCCTTACAATATTCTCCCACTCCAATCACGGACAACCTGCTTTTCGTTTGGCCCTAGACAGTTGGCCGACAAGCACAATATGACAGTCCGTCATCCTTCTTCCGCAGAATGTGTCCCAGCACTTTGATTCTTTCCGTCGTTATAGCTCTAGAAAATAGGATTGAACTACATTTTTCATACTGCTTACGTGAATTAAGGTCTGTCAGTCGAGTGCCCAAATCAATCCATAGGCAATTTATATTCCAACAAAGTTGTCCTCGATTCTTCATATTTTTTTTTTCAAAGCGGACGTTCTGTAATATTTCCTCTTGGGTACACCACCGATTACCAACGTGTTTTAGTATAGCACACCCTTACCCTTTTCCCAAACCTTATTGTTTTAATGAAATTTTTTCTCTAAAATAAATCTCATGTAGGTTGCACATGATTCGCTTTTTGTTACTTTTTTTATGCATTTCAGGTTATTTTGACTCATTCTTTATTTCAGAATATTGATGTCTTACAACTTTGGACAGTACCCAATGTCAAGTTAAATATGCCCTCCTCATTAAACAAATGTCGGTATTTTTCTGGTTCATGGAAAGATTTTTCAGAACGAATGTGTGAAGAAAAACAGAAATTTGACGTCATCCTCACATCAGAAACAATCTACAACCCGTCATATTACGGCTCACTTGTTGATTGTATAAAAAACACAATGAAAGAAGATGGGGTGACGTATCCTTTTGATGAATGTAGTGTTAAGTCCCAAAATACCTTTCTATTTTCAGTTTGTGGAACTTTAATTTGTAACTGTAAAGATGGTTTTTTATTTTTCCATAGACTGTATTTATATTAGGAAAACCTCTGCAAAGTCAAAACATACCAGCGGCAACTCACAAAATGACGTGAGTTGTTCGTTTTGCTTAATAAAATTCGCTAAATTTCCAGAACCTAATTTCAGTATAACCAGTGGTGTGAACTTAAAAAAAAATTAGGGGTAAGAATGTATTTTTATAATTTGGGGGGAAAATTTGCAATTTTTGCGATTTCTTCAATGAAAACACCCAAAAAAGGCATTTTTCTATGAAACTACCCCCAAAACAGGTCGTTTTCAGTGTAGGGAGGGGGAATATCTAGGAGTGAATGCCCCCTCCAATTAATGTCCCTGAACATAACGTCTTCTAGAATTTTGCTCTCAAAGCACGACTTCTCTACCAAGTTCTTATGATAAGATTTTCAGCTAGTTTTCCGCTTTTTGGACCCACTTATGGGGACCCACTTATACTTTTTTGGGCAACTTAAATTTGGCAACTTGGCATTGAACGTTCTTAGCTAAAATTTCAGAATCACTCACCCTTTTCTCATCAGAAGTTGTTGATCTGAAACACGGAAACTCAGCAGCAACCTTAACAAAAGACAAGACGAATGCTCTTAAGACAAAGGATAACATAGGCTGTAATTAGGATAACATAGGCTGTAATTCCTTTGAAATAGCCGAAGATAAATGCAAACACAATATTACATTAGTTTCTCTAATGATATGAAATAAAGAGAACAGTTTTTTTTTCATTTGAAAGTAAGGAGCTACGTTAAAACTTGAAATGAACAGAAATTATTATTTATATTATGGGACTGCCTCGTCCTAAACCTTCGTTCTTTACGCTAAAGTCCTCATTCTTTACGCTAAATATTTTAAGGGGGAGCTGCCTCGTCCTAAACCCTCGTTCTTTATGCTAAATTCTTAAAGCTCTTTAAAACTACTTCTCATCCAAAATCATTCAAAGGGACCTTGTATTCGAGTAGTCTTTCTTAAGAATCAGGACACAGTCAAACTTTAGCGAAAAGAACGAGGGCTGAGGACATAGCAGCCCCTCTAATATAGAGAATAATTTCTGTTCGTTTTAAATTTAATGTTGCTCCTTACTTTCAGTTAAAAAACTGAAAAGTCTTTATATAATTTCTGACTTTTTCAAATCATGCGAGGAAACCTCCCTCCTCCTCCTCCCTGTGGACCATTTATCCCGGAAAATTCAACCGTGGCAAATATCCCGCTACCTGCAGAAAATTATCATGAAAAGTGCCCGTATATTTTCCAGTAACAAATACTCTATGGAAACAGTATTGGCAAATTGTGTAACTTCAACCCTTTTTCCAGGGGATTATGGAGCGTCATGTCATCACTAAAAGCATTGTTATTGTACCTTTCGATTATGCTAAATTAAATGACTGTCTTAAAATTTGATCGGATGTCTTTGGGAGGAAAATGGGCGTGGGAGGGGCTAGGTGCTCTCCAATCTTTTTGGTCACTTAAAATGGATACTAGAACTTTTGATTTCTGTTCAAATAAGCTATCTCCCGATCTTTTAGGACCATCGGTTCGATACGATCACTCCTGAAAAAAAAAAAAAAAAAAAAACATATCCGTGGTCTTTCTTCTACCAAAAAATTCAAAATTTCACCTTTTACAAATATGACCTTGAAACCTCTACAGTTTGTTTTTCTGGTATGCTGAATCTGATGGCGCGATTTTCGCTAAGATCGCTTGACTTTTTGGGGGTGTTTTTCCCTTTTCCGGAAATCAGACAAATTTTCTCAGACTGTTAGCTTTCGATGGGTAACATTAAACTTAATGGACTTAATTATATTTGAAATCATCTTTTGCTGTATCTACTGTTATCAAAATTCTGGTTTTTAAAGTATCGGCTATTATTGGGCCAAACTGTTTGATAATAATTTTTGCTCTTAGCTAAGGAAGTAGGAAAATAGGAGTTGTAAGCAAATTTAAAGCTAGTTTCTCTAATTTAGTTTCTATAAATGGCTTTCTTTCACGGAAATTATAGGAGGAGAGGGGCGAAAATGTATTTTTCTAAATCTAGGTTTGGCAGTTTTATCGTTTTTTCAATTTTTCAATGAAATTGCCGAAGAAAAATCATAGTTCAACCAAATTCCCAAAGGCCTTTTTAAAATCCAGAGGACTAAAAAGCATGGTGAGGGGAGTCCTCAGTCCCCAATTGACGTTACTATTTTCTGTAGGTACGACATTTGTTGCTTAAAAGATTACTTGTGAAGGAAAATGTAAGGATATGAACGTAGGCTAGTATTCAGTAGGCTTTAACATAACAGGAGGCTAGTATTTAATTAGGCTTTAAAAAAAGTCGGCTTTTGATTCAATGAACGAACATAAGCTAGTTTTGCGCCCGTCGGGCTTTTTTTTATTTCTTAACTCAATATTTAGATATCTTGCTGCAAAGGCTCATTATTTTGGAACTGGGGGAAACGTTAATCAGTTTGAAGAATATTTGCAAAAAGATGGTCTGCTAGAGGTTGACTCATGTTTCTCCTATGAAGAAGGTATTCCAATTTTTTCGTATTTAGTCAAGTATGATTGTATATATGCTGCATTAATGTTTGGAACTCTCCATAAGGTTGATAACTTAAACAATACAGCAATTTGAAATTTCAGATTATAATCTGATAGTTGAACGATAAGAAAATTATCAGAACTTGGAGTAACATTTAGCCTTTCAGCAATAGGGTATTTTATTGGAATAGGTATTTTATTAATATTTTTTATGCAAGGTTAGATTGATAGAATCAGTTACATCTACGTAGATGAAACTAAGACAGATATGAGCATTCAAATCCAAAGTGCTATAAGGGAAATACAAATTTGAAAATAAAATAAAATCCACTTGGAATTCAAGTAGAAAATCAATAAGTGGAACCTTCATTACTAAATATCCGATTTGTTTACTTGTAAGAATTTGTATATTTTAAGATATCCGTAAGTGACACATTTATATCCTTTAAAATATTTTCCCGTTAAAATACCAAGGACGTCACAATGAAAACACTTTTTTTTTCCGGGACCACCATAGGTGTCTTCACAACTGAAAACCGCAATTTTTCCCGTTAAAATATTTTCCCGTTAAAATACCAAGGACGTCACAATGAAAACACTTTTTTTTTTCCGGGACCACCATAGGTGTCTTCACAACTGAAAACCGCAATTTTTCCCGTTAAAATATTTTCCCGTTAAAATACCAAGGACGTCACAATGAAAACACTTTTTTCCCTGGGACCACCATAGGTGTCTTCACAACTGAAAACCGCAATTTTTAAGATTTTTCTCCGAAAAATTTTTAAGATTTTTCCGTCACTGTGTCTTGACTTTTCTATAGAAAAGTCAAGTATACTTTCTATAGAAAGTCTATACTTTTTCTTTTTCTATACTTTCATTTTTTCAAGTATACTTTTTCTATAGAAAAGTCTTTTCTATACTTTCCTGAGTTTTAAACTTAGTAAATATCATTTTTTTTACAAATTTCCTAATAAATTAATAGGAAATTAAATTCACTGGACAGTAAGAGCAGAAATTTGAGGGTAGTTTTTTTTTGTGTCGATACTACCGCCAGTTTCCGCTCTTATAACAAACCCATACTCTTTGTAGTTTTGCTATTATTTTTCCCATCAGTTGCAATTGTTGAATTACATTCAATTATTGAAACCTATTAAAATAAATAGGTGCTTATTATATGCCAGAGCCGAAATTTGCTCTTTGAACATATTCTTAAATAAAACATTGGCCTTTACTAGGCCATAAGGTAACTAGCGCTGCCTCTGATATAATCATTAGTGTGTTTATCTACCAGGATAAATTAAAAATCTTCCTGTTTTAGCCATTCGTAAAGGGTACTATGAAGTTGCCAGATTTTAACTCGATTTTTTTTTTCATTCCTACCATAATTTTTGGTACAATAGGAGCAGCATAAGCCTTTAGGCTTATGCTGCTATGGCTATAGGCTATGGAATATAGCCTATTGAATATGCTATGGCTATAGGCTATGGAATATGGCTATAGGTTATTATAGGCTAGGCTTAGGCTATGCAATGTTAAACTAACAGACTATGACAGTTTCTTCTGATTTTCAAATTACTCGGGTAAAATTAATTCTAAATGGCGTTTAATAGAGCATAATAATTTCGTTTATTCAATAAGTAACTGCAATTAATTGCAATGCTGCTATTACTACTACTAACAACCAGGAATGGATACTACTAACAACCTGTCAGCACCCGGGGCAAGAATGACATTCGGCGCTCTGCAGCCAACAAACCCATTATAGATATCAGATCACGTTTATTTTACTTCTCTAAACAATATATTTATTTTATTGTTTTACTATCACTGATATATTTGTTGATGTAAAGTCTAGTATGCACGATATTGTTCAAGAAAGACTCTAGGATTCCAGGTAACAAAATTTTATTGGTGACAGAGTAAACATACAATTTAGATTAAACACAAATTTAGACATTTACTTATAGTAAATATTGTAATATCATTCCTCAAAAATAGATTACATGTTATAAATACAAAAATATTTTCTGTGACTCCTTCCCCATTTACTGTGGAATTTCTCACATTTTAAATTCTTTGGTACCACATTTGTTTTTTACTAGTTTCGTTCAGGATGCGATGCTTCAGTAAGGCTTCAGGTGAATCCTTCGGATATGCAGGAATCCTAGGATATCCTGACAGGATAGTGAACTTTCCCTGGAAGCTTGCTGACTTTGAGATCGTCTTCAGCTGCAAGTTGCTTGTACCTCCTTTTGAGGTTCGAATTAAACATTTCCAAAAAATTTGTATCGTATCTCTTCTTGCCTCCGAAGTTTAAAGGCCTCCATTGACCTTCTGATGGCTTTTCTCGCTCAGCAGTTTCAGGTTTCGGGATTAATACCTTTGATACAGCACCAGATGTTTCAGGAACTGGACAGTATTGTTTGACTCTGAGATCGTGTTCAGCCACGAGTTGCTTGTACACCGTTTTGACGTTCGATTTAAATATTTTCAAAAATCCCGTATCGTATCTCTTCTCGCTTTCTGGGTTTAAAGGGCCTTCTTTGGAGGTGTATACTGATTTTACAGATGACTTTTCCTGCTGTGTAATTTCAATGAGTGGAAATTCAAGTGGGGAGTCATCAATGGAATTTGATTCATTTTCTTCTTGTATATCTGCGAGTTGCTTGTACATCCTTTTGACGTTCAGTTTGTATTTATTTTTTAATTTCGTGTTATCTCTCTTCTTGCCTTCGGGGTTTAAAGGGCCTTCGTTGCAGGGACATACTGACTTTATAGATGGATTTTCCTGCTGTGTAATTTCAGGTTGTGGAGAAACAAGCGGGGAGTCATCTAGGTAATTGGATACCTCTGGCACAGTAGCAGATGTTTCAGAGACTGGAATCGGCTCAACGCCAACAGTAGCAACAAGTTGTTGGAATAATAGTAGGCTAGAAGGTACTTCGGCCACTTCAATCTTTTCTTTCTTTTCTGCTACAGGCGATTGAAGAGTATTATCGTGGACAAACACTAGAGTGGGCTTTTCTTTTTCAACATTTGTAGCTGGTTCTTTTTCTAATTGCTTTTCAGGCATGGGGTCATATGGGAAATTCGATTCTTTCTCTTCTCGTATATCTGACTCAACGTTAGTTACATGTGGTTTTGGAATTGATACCTCTGGTACAGCAACATATGTTTCAGAGACTGGAATCGGCTCAACGCCTACAGTAGCAACAAGTTGTTGGAATAATAGTAGGCTAGAAGGTACTTCGGCCACTTCAATCTTTTCTTTCTTTTCTGCTACAGGCGATTGAAGAGTATTATCGTGGACAAACACTAGAGTGGGCTTTTCTTTTTCAACATTTGTAGCTGGTTCTTTTTCTAATTGCTTTTTAGGCATGGGGTCATATGGGAAATTCGATTCTTTCTCTTCTCGTATATCTGACTCAACGTTAGTTACATGTGGTTTTGGAATTGATACCTCTGGTACAGCAACATATGTTTCAGAGACTGGAATCGGCTCAACGCCTACAGTAGCAACAAGTTGTTGGAATAATAGTAGGCTAGAAGGTACTTCGGCCACTTCAATCTTTTCTTTCTTTTCTGCTACAGGCGATTGAAGAGTATTATCGTGGACAAACACTAGAGTGGGCTTTTCTTTTTCAACATTTGTAGCTGGTTCTTTTTCTAATTGCTTTTCAGGCATGGGTTCATATGGGAAATTGGATTGTTTCTCTTCTCGTATATCTGGCTCAACGTCAGTTATATGTGGTTTTGGAATCGATACCTCTGGTATAGCAACAGATATTTCAGAGAGTGGAATCTGCTCAGTAGCGACAGTAGGAGCAAGTTGTAGGGCCAATAGTAGGTTAGAAGTTACTTCCCCCGCTTCAATCCTTTCTTCCTTTTCTACTACAGGCGATGGAAGAATATTATCTTGGACAGACACTAGAGTGGACTTTTCTGTTTCAACATTTAGACCTGGTTCTTTTTCTAATTGCTTTTCAGGCATGGAGTTATCTGGAAAATTAGATTCTTTCTCTTTTTCTATATCTGATTCAGCGCTACTTATTTGCGGAGTGGGAATTAATACCTCTGGTACAGAAACAAATGTTTCGGGATCTGGAAGGGGCTCAACAACAACAGTAGGAACACGTAGATCAGCAATAGAATCGACGGGCATCACTGGAGACGGAATTCCTGAATGGAATACTTGGCTAGAACATACTTCAGCCACTTCAATCGTTTCTTCCTTTTCTGTCATAGGCAATAGAAGAGTAATATCTTGGACAGGCTCCAAACTGGACTCTCCTATTTTAACCTTTGGAGCTGGTTCTTCTTCTAATTGCTTTTCAGGCACGGTTTCGTATGGGAAATTGGATTCTTTCTCTTCTCGTATATCTTGTTCAACGTTAGTTATTTGTGTTTTTCGAATATATGCCTCTGATAGAGCAACAGATGTTTCAAGGACTGAAAAGGGCTCAACGACAACAGTGGGTTCATGTATATCATTAACAAAATCGGTCACCGACTGAGACGTAATTGTGGAGTCAAATACTTGGCTAGAAGGTATTTCAACCTTTGGAGCTGGCTCTTCTAAGTGTTTTTCTGGCACCATTGGTTCTTCTGTGACGCCATTTACAAGACTTGGCTGTTCTGGAATGGGCTCAGTTAGATTTAATGGAAACTCCATGCTTGACTGTACATCAGCAGGAGATTCTTCCAGCTGTTTGGAGACTACTTTTGCTGCATGATGAAGCGACGATACACTGTCTGCATTGTACGGTGGACTCTGGTGAATGTCGTTATTTATTATAGTCTGTGAATTTTTTCTATTGTCTGATTGCATCGGAGCAACAATGTCAAGTTTGATATCTTCCTCAATTTGAATATGCTCCTCAGAGCCTGCTCCAACCATAGAGGCTAGAACAGTAATGGTTTTATCCTCATCAACTGGTATGAGCTTACTCTTCTTCTTAGGACGAAAGTTCCTATCTTCCCCTGAATCTCTTTTGAAATATCCATATTTTCTAACAGCAAACCAAATTGATATTCCAGCACATGCGACAGAAGTACAAGTTATAAAATTCTTAATAACCATGTTCATGTTCATTCACTTCTTTTGAACTAATAGATAATGCATGGGAACGCACGTTATATTTATTTCGAACATGACGTCATGATTGTTGCCCAGGTATGGCGTTTAGAAAAAAGTGACGTCACTCCATATACGCTGCTATGATGTTTATGCAATTTGAAATGGCTTTATAATTAAACTGACGTCACACGGACGGTACTGCTATGATGTATACATAAGAAGAATTAGATTGAAGATGCCAATATATATATATATCAACAGTTCTCTAATGAACCTTTTTCAAAGAAACTAATATTTAAAAAGAGAGAGCCATAATAATGACTGGTGATGCATTGGTTAAGTTTGACAATTTATTTATACTCAGAAAGACAAATATATACATTCATTTATGTTTGGTATAGTTGAGTTACGTTGCGTATTAATACCAGGGTCAATCATACAAAGCCGGATCTAGTTTTTTTTTTCTCAGGAGGAGGAGAGTAAATTTTTCCGTCTCCTGTCGCACCATCAACACTGTAATTATTACAATTTTCGTTTAGAGTTAAATTTCCACTTATTTCATGGGGAAATATGGTACCGTAATATATTCATCATATATATATATATAACTATAGTATTTTATATATATATAAATTGGCAATTATTTCATGGTATATTGTAAGCATCGATGGTTCAGTGGTAGAATGCTCGCCTGCCACGCGGGCGGCCCGGGTTCGATTCCCGGTCGATGCATTTTGTATTTTTTTTATCTCATTTCATGACAAAGCAAGTGACCATTCTTAATAGGAAAAAATGATAAGACGATGAAGCCATATTGCTCTTTACTTATGGTTAAATCGAAGAAAAAACAAGTTTTTTCAGCTGAAAACAAGGAGCAATATTAAAATTTAAAATATTCCGTAAACGAGGGGATGCGCCCCTTCATCAACTCCTACCTCTTTTCAGTAAAGTTCCCCTTTTGTCCTAAAATTTAATTTTGACTTCAGACTTTTGTTAGCGCGGTAAGAAAGCTTCTTATTCCAATTCAGCGGTCTTTGTCTATCAGCAGTTGTTCATAAAGGATTGGGATAAAAAGTCAAACTTTAGCATAAAGAGGGAGGAGCTGAGAAATTTTTTCAACTGAAAGTAAGAAGCAATATTAAAACTTAAAATGAACAGACAATGTTCCATAAATTAGAAGGCTGCTCCTTCTCACCTCCTCCCTCTTTACACTAAAGTTTGACTTTTTGTCCCAATCCTTTATAAACGATTGCTGTTAGATATGGACCGCCGAAATTGAAAAACAGTTTTTTAAAGCACTAAAAAACTTTAGCGTAACGAGGGAGATGTTAAGGAGGGGGCTGCCACCCTCATATACTAAACAGTTTCTGTTCGTTCTAAATTCCACTGTTGTTTTTACTTAAATTTCTGATCGTTTTTCGAATAAAGCAGGAAAATTCCCCCGAAAAATTTTCTTTGGACAATGCCCCTTTAGAAAATTCTCCCGATTCGTAAGACTGTGAAGCTAAAGAGACAGCAAGGCATAAAAATAATTCTGTCCATAATTTTCAGAAAATCCCCCCTCACCCCGTGGAAAATGATTTTTAATTAAAATAAACTTGGTGGAAGTGATGAAAAATTTGAGAGCCATGGCTAATTGGATTAAAGCCAAGAAAGATAGTCTCAGTGAGAGGCAAAGCTGACATAACCCAATACTCCCTTTGAAAACTTTCCGCATTCGTAAGGCTGTGAAGCCAAAGAGAAAGTAAGATATAAAAATAATTCCACTTATGATTTTCAGAACCTCCCCCCCCCTCCTGTGGAGAACCCATCACCGAAAATTTTCTTCCAGGTAATTCTCCGTGAAAATTTCTCCCCACGTGTAATATTGAGAAACTTAACTTGGTTAAATCAAGCATGAAGATAATAAATGTTTAGATTTTGACTAGACTACGCGACTTCTCAGGAACGAATGTGTCACCGTGTGGTATTATTTTTTTGCAACTCGGAAGCTGAATTGTTGCTTGATTTGCTGGTCCGTCATTGCGTTTTAAGGTCTTTTTCTGTAGTTAACCATTGTGAAGCTCCAATCAGGACCAAGTTATTTGTGCTCCTCCATCATAAAACTCAGCTACCCTGTACTCTTGCCTTGGAGCTCTCACTTTTTGCGACTCCTGTAGCTATACAGATTAGTCATGGTTAGAAGGCTGATCAGTCATGTCTTAGTCATGTTTAAAGGCAGTGGCACCAGGTAATGGACATATTTACACCTCTGTTTTTCAAAATCTAGGGGGAGGTAATTCTGTTGTTAAAAAAAAATGAAAACTCAAAAAATATTTTCCAAAATTTTCAGGGAGTAAAAGCCCCCCCCCCTAAGTAATGCCAGTGGTTGAAAATTTTATGAGGATTGATTGATGCTCACTACCATAGCCGAGGATCCGAACGCACTTACTATTGTAAGCAATATTCATACTAAAATTGAGTACAGCTGTTTTTCCACCTCTTAGGAAGAGTAGATTGCTGTAAAACATATTTGTCTTTTGAAACTGAAAAATGAAGCTAAATTTAAAGATAAATACATAATTGGTTTAATTTCCCTTCTTATGAGACGTAATAAGGATTGCCGCCCGATAAGAGAAACAATCACCAGATTTTAGTGATTTTTTGGTTGATTTAGTGATTTTCTTCAATAACCTAATGATTTATATGCTGATTTAGTGATGTTTTTTGTTTAGGAGACATAAAAAAATCACTAGAAATAGTGATAAATCACTAGGGGTCGCTACCCTGGACGCAATAGTTGTAGTTCCAAAATTTACCTGGGCCCTTTAGTCCGTAAAAGGAGTTTCCCCTTATGGTGGAAAAAGACTTATTTACTTAAGACGAGATACAGGCTATTCAGCCCAACTCGGCATCAAGAATTGGCTGGAATAAATGCTACCATTGGGTTTTTCTGTGAGTGGTCGAAGAACTTTAGCCACGCATTGTCCCACTTGTGACCAAGCTTTCGGAATCCCCCAAGCGGTTCGACATCCTTTCACGACGTTATGCCAAAATTTCATTTGGCCACCCGGTTTTTTCTTCCATGAAAAAGCGGGGCTGCTAGTAGTACCTGGCATATCACCGGTAGTACCGGGTCTCTTCCGGACGCCTCATTAAGGGACCTAGCCACTTGAGATGTCTTAGCTTGAACATAGTGGAAACATCATGCTTTTGTCCGCATACTTTCATCAGCTCTTGGTTGCTTTGTTGCTGATTCTTTGCGCCAGCCTTATGTTGCCAATAACCCGTAGACATATTACACGTTCCAGGTCGCTTTCTTCAGGCTTTCTTTGAGCTATTTCACTGACGCATAACCGGCTTGCTGATTTTTTACCAAGGTTGCCGGTTTTCTTGGCGCGTCACCTACCGGGAACGCCGTATCACGGCTTGATCTCTTTTGCACCTTTTGAACTGGATATAGGGAGTTCGCAGGGCTGTCCACCCTTCCACCACTTTGAGGTGCACTTAGGGACATCCTTGTTGGAGGATAGATGGACAGGACGCTGTGCCCAGCCACGTGGCCCATACTCGCCACCTTAGACCCTTGCCAGTTTTCTAATTGTAACATTTGCACTTCAAACGAACCCAGTTCGCCTTTTGAACCTTAATTTAAAAAAAAAACAAGTTTCTTCAACTGAAAGTAAGGAGCAACATTAAAACTTTAAACGAACAGGAATTATTACGTATACGAGGGGGTTCTTCCCCTCGTCAATGCCTCGCTTTTTACACTAACATAATAATCAATGCTATTCCGTATGTGAAAGTGGCTGTCCTCTCCTCAGCGCCTTACTCTTTACGCTAAAGTTTGGCTCTTTCTCACAACTCTACCTTTTAAAACAATAAAAACTTTAGCGTAAAGAGTGAGCCGCTGAGGAGGGAATAGCCCCTTTCATATACGGAATAATATTGATTGTTACGTATATGAGGGGGTTCGCTCCGTCGTCAATACCTCGCCCTTTACACTAAAGTTCGAATTTTGTTCCAATTCTTTAAGAATGACCCCTGAATCACAAAGGGTTTAATTAGAATAAATAGCTCTTTTGAAAGTACAAAAACAATTAGCGTAAAGAGCGAGGCATGCACGAGGGGGCGAACCCCCTCTTATACGTAATAATTTCTGTTCATTTTAAGTTTTAATGTTGCTCCTTACCTTCAGTTGAGAAAACTTTTTTTTTTTAAATTTAAATCATGATCGTTTTTTAAATAATGCTGGAAACTCCGGCACCCTCTCCATGGAAAATTCCCTTCCCCCTTGAAAAATTCCTCCATGGAAAGATCCTCCCACGTAACCTTCTCCTCTGACCCCCACCACCAGAACAAGAGCTAAAGAGCTCATATGGCACTTGTGACGAGGCATGAAGAGCTAAGAGCCAAGAAATCATATGGTATGAGCTCTAACAAAATTCTATGAATCAGTAGATTGATTTAAAAGGAAAATAAGTGGCTTAATGCCGGTCAGGATTTAAAATAAGAGCTCTGAGTCACGATGTCCTTCTAAATATCAAAATTCATTAAGATCCGATCACCCGCTCGTATGTTATAAATACCAATTTTTTCTAATTTTTCCTCTCTCTTCAGCCCCCTAGATGGTCGAATCTGGGAAAACAACTTTATGAAGTCAATTTGTGCAGCTCCCTGACACGCCTACCAATTTTCATCGTCCTAGCACGTCCAGAAGCACCAAACTCGCCAAATCACTGAACCCCTGCCCCCAAATCCCCCAAAGAGAGCGAATCCAGTACGGTTCCGTCAATCACGTATCAAGGACATTTGCATATTCTATCCACCAAGCTTCATCCCGATTCCTCCACTCAAAGTGTTTTCCAAGATTTCCCCCTCCAACGTCAAAAGATCTGGTCGGGATTTGAAATAAGAGCTCTGAGACAGGAATTCCTTCTAAATATCAGATTTCATTAAGATTCGATCACCTATTCGCAAGATAAAAATACCCCAATTTTCACGTTTTCCAAGAATTCCGGTTTCCCCCTCCAATCCCCCCAATGTCACAGGATCTGGTCGGATTTTAAAATTAGAAATTTAAAGCACAAGATCCTTCTAAATATCAAATTTCATTAAGATCTGGTCACCCTTTCGTAAGTTACAAATACCTCAATTTTCAAAATTACCCCCCTCCCCCCAACTACACCAAAGAGAGCAGATCCGGTCCGGTTATGTCAGTCACGTATCTTAGACAGGTTTTTATTCTTCCCATCCAGTTTCATCCTGATCTCACCGCTTTAAGTATTTTCTAAGATTTCCGGTTCCCCCCAACTGCCCCCTCCCCAATTACCCATGATCCGGTTGAGATTTAAAATAAGAGATCTGAGTTACGAGGTCCTTCTAAATATGAAGTTTCATGAAGATCCGATCACTCCTTCGTAAGTTAAGAATACGTCATTTTTTCTAATTTTTCAGAACTATCCCCCCCCCCAATAGAGCGGATCCGTTCCAATTATGTAAATAACGTATCTAAGACTTCTGCTTATTTTTCCCACCAAGTTTCATCCCGATTCCTCCAATCCAAGCGTTTTCCATCATTTTAGGTTCCCCCAATCCAAACTTCCCCCAATGTCACCAGATCCGGTCGGGACTTAAAATAAGAGCTTTGAGACACGATATCCTTGTAAATATCAAATTTCATTGAGATCCGATCACCCGTTCGTAAGTTAAAAATACCTGATTTTTTTTGGTTTTTCACAATTAACCCCCCCCCCCCCCAACTACCCAAAGAGAGCAGATCCCGTCCGGTTATGTCAGTCACGTATCTTAGACAGGTTTTTATTCTTCCCATCCAGTTTCATCCTAATCTCACCGCTTTAAGTATTTTCTAAGATTTCCGGTTCCCCCCAATTACGCTGGATCCAGTTGAGATATAAAATAAGAGATCTGAGTTACGAGGTCCTTCTAAATGTGAAGTTTCATGAAGATCCGATCACTTCATCGTAAGTTAAAAATACGTCATTTTTTCTAATTTTTCAGAATTAACCCCCCCCCCCCAATAGAGCGGATCCGTTCCAATTATGTAAATCACGTATCTAAGACTTCTGCTTATTTTTCCCACCAAGTTTCATTCCGATCCCTCCAAACTAAGCTTTTCCCATCATTTTAGGTTCCCCCGCCCTAAACTCCCCCCAATGTCACCAGATCCGGTCGGGACTTAAAATAAGAGCTTTGAGACACGATATCCTTCTAAATATCAAATTTCATTGAGATCCGATCACCCATTCGTAAGTTAAAAATACCTCATTTTTTCTAATTTTTCAGAATTCACCCCCCCAACTACCCCAAAGAGAGCGGATCCGTTCCAGTTATGTCAGTCATGTATCTAGGACTTGTGCTTATTTTTCCCACCATGTTTCATCCCGATCCCTCCTCCTCTCTTAAGTGTTTTCCAAGATTTTAGGTTTCCCCCTCCCAACTCCCCCCAATATCACCAGATCCGGTCGGGATTTGAAATAACAGCTCTGAGATACGATATCCTTCCAAACATCAAATTTCATTAAGATCTGATCAACCGTTCGTAAGTTAAAAATACTTTAATTTTTCTATTTTTTCCGAATTAACGGGCCCCCCACTCCCCTCCAGATGGTCAAATTGGGAAAACGACTATTTCTAATTTAATCTGGTCCGGTCCCTGATACGCCTGCCAAATTTTATCGTCCTAGCTTACCTGGAAGTGCCTAAAGTAGCAAAACCGGGACCGACAGAATTTGCGATTGCTATATGTCACTTGGTTAATACCAAGTCCCATAAAAAATCCCCCCTGAATACGTCTGTATACTTCCCAATAACCAATACTATATGTAAACAATGGGTAAAGTTCACAACTTGCAGCCCTTCCCCTCGGGGCTGTGGGGGATTAAGTCATCCTCAAGGACATATTTACTAGATTTCTCGACTATTCTGAACAAATGGCTATCTCAAAATTTTGATCGGGTGACTTTGGGAAAAAGTTAACTTGGGAAACGCCTAGTTGCACTCCAATTTTTCACTTAAAAAGGGCACTAGAACTTTTAATTTTCTTCCGAATGAGCCCTCTAGCGATATTCTGGGACCACTGGGTCGATAAAATCACCCCTGAAAAAAAAAAACAAAAAAAAAACAAGCCTCCGTGATCTTTCTTCTGGCAAGAAATACAAAATTCTACATTTTTGCAGATAGGAGCTTAAAACCTCTAAGTAGGGTTTTCTGATGCGCTGAATCTGATGGTGTGATTTTCATTAAGATTCTATGACTTTTAGGGGGGTGTTCCCCCCTTTTCGAAAATAAGGCAAATATTCTCAGACTCGTAACTTTTGATGTATTTATTGGTATCAAATTTTTTTTTGAAGTTTCGGTTACTATGGAGCTGGGTCGCTCCTGGTTCCTAATAGATAGACTTATCTATTAACAAATGAACTAACATAATTTTTATACAATTTTAATAAGGGGATTAATGCCAGATTTGCCTCTCACTCAATCGGACTATCTGTCGTGGCTTTTTCAACAATTAGCCATGGTTTGATGCCCACAACTACTTTATTTTAGTTAAAAAAGTTCTAAGTTCGTTACCACGAAGTGTTTGAAAAGCCCCAGTGGAAACTGGGTGTGCCAGAAAAAGTCAAAAACACTAAGCCAACTTTGCGTGAAAACCTTTAATGAATACTTTAATGAGCCTATATCTGCTTGAAGACAAACAACAAAAATCAATTGCTAACTAACATATTACTTTATTGGCTATAAATATTATTAGGTGTTGAATAGAAGAGTCAGTGCAAAGATCAATATGAATGAAAAAAAAACAACAACAAGTATTAAAATCATAAGTATAAACATATATACTTCTTAAAAGTGCCAAGACCGCTTGAACTGAAATCCAATTCTTTAAATTGGTAAAATGGATACACCCATATACATTCTTAAAAATGTGTAAAAGCCAGAAAATCAATATTTAATGAAGATAACCTCCATATACGTTTAGGTAGTTTCACACTTAGCAGGCACTAAGTTTTGGAAATACGGGCGTGTGGAAAATCAGCAGAAAATAAGCCAAAAAGAAATATATATCATCATGGAGATCTAGAAGTGCACATTTTCTGATTGCTGTAGCAAAAGGCAAACACTGCCATCTAAGCTATGCATCAATACGGATATTTTTAGCATTAGTCAAGATTAAAAACTTGCAAATTACCTACAAAAACATCTTTTTAGAAAGACAAATTAGGCTATCCTATTCTGTCCTATTTACTGAATTAGTAGCCATATAAATAGAAATCTTACTAAATTCTGATTTCAAAGTGTTTTTTTGTTACCTAATTCTTGCATATTCCCACTAGTCTATTTTTGTGCAATAGCCCAACTGAATGGTTGCATCATCCTATTGATTGGTATATTGTTTGAGCATCAGCTGCAGGTAAATTGAGTGTTAAAATGTTCGGTCAGGCTTGTTTGTAAACAAAAAAAGTTTTCACTTGTCTTTTTTCACGATTCAAAATTTATGCAATGAAATAATCTCAATAGTTTTATAACAACCAAAATAAAAAATCCCAGACAATTCCGATTTTCAGATATGATTAGACCAAAGATGGAGCCAGAAGGCATAAAACATTTTTATTTTAATGTCGTTGGTACTTTAAAAACATTGACAATCAACCTGTCCCAGCTATAAAAGCACTATGAAGATTTGAAGTGCATGCATCACGACCAGCTCACTTGTCATCTTACGCTTGGTAGATGGAAATCAAAATCAATGAATTGTACTCCTATTAGGGTTAATATAAGTCAGGTTCCAGTAGTCAACTCGAATTAATTATTATTATTTTTAATTATTAACTAATTATTATTGTTACTTTCATTTTAAAATAGTGAATTACATCAATGTCAACCAGTTGTATACTCGTAAATTGTACACGGGGCTAAAACTGTATTCCCATGCGTGCTTGCAATTTTCTTTATCCGTTTTTATTTTGTGATTTCTTTAAGTTCCCTTCCTTTTTTATTCTTTTTCGAAGTGCAAAGTTTAGATATTTGGCTGGCTCAAGCTCTGCTTTTCAGTCATTGATTTAGTTGCATTGAGTTTCTTTAAATTGTTTTTAACTAATAAATGATTGAATGAATGAATAATGAAAACAATTTTTTCTTATCTTGTGTTTGGATCCAATAATAAAAGCTCTTAATTAATTATAATTAGAAACCATTTGCTTCTAAAGCGAAAAATAAAGGTCATTATCTTTGGTCACTGCTTTAGAGGGCGAACTCTTATATAAACTCAAGGTTTCACTTTCATCCCAGGTTGTCCAAAAAGTCATTTCATAGTAGCCACAGTACAAATTAACTTTTTACCTGGAACGGATGAAGTAATTGTTACTCTAAATCAACACTAGATTTAAACGAAATTAACACTGATTTAATCAACACCAGATTTAAAAGAAATCAACACTGGTTTAATCAACGCTAGATTTAAAAGAAAACACATTATGTATTGAAACAAAACAGGAAATCCAGGTTCTTATGCAGGATTTTGTTCCCAGGAGTGGTAAGGGCTTTACCTAGAGAATTTGTGCCGGGGGGGGGGTCACCAAAAGAAAAGAAGAAGGGGTCTACCTCTTGTGAACTTTGCCTAACGGTCTCAAGTAATGTCTTTTTTACCTGCATTTTTTAATCCAATTTACGAATCTGAGAGTTTTTTTTACAACTAATTTTTGAGCTTTAGAAATATTTAGAGTGGGAAAGGGGTTCAAACAATGTACCCCCTCCCCCTTGATACGATTCTGATAAAACCTGTCAGCCCGTCATATCGGGGGCTGAAAAAATTTGACACTGAGTCTACATTAATTTCCGCTCCCCCTATCTTAGCTATGCCTGCCATAATAAGTAGCCTTGTCTGATTTTTGTATTTTAAGTTACACAGGAAAATCAGGACTAAATACAGTAAGGTAAAATTCCTAATCACATATTTCACTTTTTCAGGTCTTCGACGGGAAATCCTGCGAATCAAGTTCCGAAAGGAAGTTAGCCCTTGATAATACTTATGTTTCTTTGACAATTTTTAATATCTCTTTGCGAATAGCAACAATGACGCTATATAAATTTTCAGAGATTTTCAGTTTTTCGTTAAACAAATCGTAGGACTTAAGTACAGGCTGAGATTTAGATACTCTAAAAGATTTTCTGCCTTCCTCAATAGATATATCCACCCAAAATTCTGCCTCAGGGTTTCTGAAATCCAATCCACGAAAAATAATCCGACAGGTGCAGGGATCTACTCTGCATACACGAGTCTGCAATGCGGATGAATACAAACCAGCTTCACCGTTACAAGTAGATCGAGTATGTGCTTCCTCTAATTTTTTCTGTGTTTGTTCCAGTTCTGCAAAAAAAACTTATTTTAAGCAGAGCTGCTTGTTATCTGATAGTAAGATCTTTATAAAAAAAAACGACTTTAAAACGTTTCAAAGGAGTTCGTATAGTGTTGAAGGCTAAAAATATATGTAAAGAAAAAATGGCAAAAATGAGGTTGATAAAGACAGTGTCTGAATTACACATTTCAGCTGGAGACTATTCAAACTGGAAACCGAATAGTAATTTTGGTAACAAATATTAACTAATAGTAAGTGAAAAAAAAACGAAACACACAAAATCGGCTAAAAATATATGTAAAGAAAAAAAATGAGAAAAGTATAAGGAGAAAATGGCAAAATATTGAGGTTGCCATATCAGAGAGTGGCTGAACTACAATTCTAGCTGGACACCATTCCAACTGGAAACCAAATGGTAATTTTAAATATTATAAATTTCAATTTTAATATATTTTAATAAATTTTAATTTTGATAAATTATATTTTAATAAATTCTTAAAATAAATTTTAATAAATTTCTATTTTATTTAATATTAAATTATAAATTTCAAATATATAAGATTTCAAATAAATGTTAACTAATGAAACTGAAGAAGAAAAATAATATACAAAAAAAAGCCTATAAACCTAAATAAAGAGAAAATGTGGCCGTTGGAAATAATTATAACTGGAACCAAACTGAAAATCAAGTGGTAATTTTGGTAGAAAATGCTAATTAATGGTAACAGAAAAAAAAACAGAATATACAGATTCGGCTAAAAATATATGTAAAGAGAAAAAATAAGGTTGCAATTGCAAAAGAACCACGGGCAGTAGTTTTCTCAATACTATAGCCGCAACCATAAAACTTCTTAAAATCTGGTTTTTAAGTTTCTTCTTGGCTACTATGGGCAGTGGTTTTCTCAATACTATTGCTGCAACCCTAAAACTGCTTCTTAAAATCTGATGTTTCACTTTCTTTTTGGCTACTATGGGCAGTGGTTTTCTCAATACTATAGTTGCAACCATAATGCTGCCTCTTAGAATCTGGCAGTAGCTTTCTCAATACTATCGTTGCAACCATAAAACCGCTTCTTAAAATCAGGTTTTTAAATTTCTTGGCTGCTATGTGCAGTGGTTCTCAATACTATTCCTGCAACCCTAAAACTGCTTCTTAAAATCTGATGTTTCACTTTCTTTTTGGCTACTATGGGCAGTGGTTTTCTCAATACTATAGTTGCAACCATAATGCTGCCTCTTAGAATCTGACAGTAGTTTTCTCAATACTATCGTTGCAACCATAAAACCGCTTCTTAAAATCAGTTTTTTAAATTTCTTGGCTGCTATGGGCAGTGGTTCTCAATACTATTCCTGCAACCCTAAAACTGCTTCTTAAAATCTGATGTTTCACTTTCTTTTTGGCTACTATGGGCAGTGGTTTTCTCAATACTATAGTTGCAACCATAATGCTGCCTCTTAGAATCTGACAGTAGTTTTCTCAATACTATCGTTGCAACCATAAAACCGCTTCTTAAAATCAGGTTTTTAAATTTCTTGGCTGCTATGGGCAGTGGTTCTCAATACTATTGCTGCAACCCTAAAACTGCTTCTTAAAATCTGATGTTTCAATTTCTTTTTGGCTACTATGGGCAGTGGTTTTCTCGATACTATTGCTGCAACAATACAACTGCTTCTTAAAATCAGGTTTTTAAATTTCTTGGTTGCTATGGACAGTGGTTCTCAATACTATTGCGGCAACCCTAAAACTGCTTCTTAAAATCTGATGTTTCAATTTCTTGGCTTCTATGGGCAGTGGTTCTCAATGCTATCGTTGCAACCATAAAACCGCATCTTAAAATCAGGTTTTTAAATTTCTTGGCTGCTATGGTCAGTGGTTCTCAATACTATTGCTGCAACCCTAAAACTGCTTCTTAAAATCTCATTAAAAATTTTTTTTGGCTACTATGGTCAGTGGTTTTCTCGATACTATTGCTGCAACCATACAACTGCTTCTTAAAATCTGGCATTGAAGTTTCTTCCTTCAGTTAAAACATACTCTGGTTTCTTACATCCTACTCTCTTCACTCTACCTATATTTCTAGTGTTTTGGATGCCAGCTTTTAGTTTTGTTGATGTTTATTACTTTGTCTGTCCGTCCGAAGAATCGTTTTGCCTAAATGGTTTCCGTTAATGTTGTTTCTGTGTCTGGTATAGGTATTTTGCTCAATTACATAAGTGTGTGTTTTCAACATGTAATTATACTAGTTCTTTTCTTCTGAGAAATTCCGCTATTGCTTTTTCAGGCTGTATCTGATGGCTTAGTGACTGTTGCTAATAGTATTCTAAGTTTCAGTCAGAGGACTATTCCAATATCGAAAAAAAAAATTCAGACTATTTATGTAAAGTTTGTTGGAAAGTAGGAAAACAGATGTACTTTCACTCAATTATACTTTAATCAATTATTATAGTAAACTAGCTGTTGGTGTGGCGCTTCGCGCCACACCAACACCTAGTTGGCGGGGGTGCTTCTTGCCCCCCCCCCCCGCGCGCGTAAGTCGTTACGCGCCATAGTAGTTACGCCCCATTGTAGTTGTGCCCCTCTGTCCCACCTGTGATATATATATATATATATATATATATATATATATATATATATATATATATATATATATATATATATATATATATATATATATATATATATGTTTTTAACTACGTAAAACTTGCGAATATATAATATTTTTCGCTGTCCCATTGTCTGTGCATATAAATAGATTGTCAGGTTTACCAACTCTTGAACATGCAACGTATAATTGTCCATGGGAAAACAATCCGTATTCAGATCTATACCTAATTTTTCTAAGGATTGCCCGTGGGCTTTGTTGATGGTAATTGCTAATCGAATATTCCCTGTGTCCCCGTCGTCATTTATATATCCCCCATGTGCCCTTCCGGCGTCCCCGTTGTAGTTCTGTCCCAGTGTCCCGGTCGTCATTTATATTCCCAGTGTCCCGGTCGTCATTTATATTCCCTGTGTCCTGGTCTGTAATTTCTCTTTGAGTGTCCCGGTCGCGTCATTTATATTCCTTGTGTCCCATAGATCGACAATAGATCAATTGTGTTGTAACTTTGTTCACGATCCCATTCTACACATGTAGAAATAGAAGCAGTATGATTAGGTTAAGGCATTCCCAAATGCTTGAGAAGTTTGTTTGCAATAGATAAGCTCAAATCTTCAATCATAACTAAAGCGCAGTTATAAATTTCTGTTGTAAAGTCCAACGTCATAGCTGACCTTTCTAGCCGTATTAGGTGGAGTATATTCTCGGCCATTTGCGATTTGTATTTCTCCCATAACTCAATAGGAGATGAAGGAGAGCAACTTTTGCCGGAAGACACGGGCCGTAATGTCATGTCTATGAACCAGCGATTGTCCAGGATGTAAAAGCTGCTGTATCTAATCCCAAGATGGATTATATGTAAATGTAATTAATGACGAATCATTAATCTATAGGCATGATATTTCATTGCGCTGCATCTCTTATCTATTTCTTTGTTAGTGGCTGGATTTATCAATTTAATATTAAAGTGATAGCCGTCGGCTCCATCCCAAAAAATGATAGGATATTGTAGGGCATCGTAGCATCGATGAGTTTAAGCAATTCTTGTCAACTGATTGTTTCGCGCAAGAACTGATCACCGACCATAACGATTGCCACTTCGTTGATAATTGCGTATCAGTAGGCATCAATTTGATTGCTGTTTTGAACAGAAGAACTAAATCATTATTTTTGAGGAAAAGATGTTGCAACTGAGAAACGATAGTCCTTTCAACGTCGTTTTTTTTATCATCAGTATCACTTTCAAGTTGCTGCGCCACCCCAACAGCATGCTCAATCCTTATAATGACGTCAGTAGACAAACAAGACGTCAGTCGACACACAGACAACTTATTTTTATATATATAGATAGATTGTAGGGCATCGTAGCATCGATGAGTTTCAGCAATTCTTACCAACTGAGCGTTTCGCTTATGAAGAATAAAATCTCGAGGTAAAAACTGATCACCCACCATAACGATTGCCACTTTGTCGATAGTTGGAGCATTGTATCTATGCACATGTTCGCCAGTAGGCGTTTTGTCAGCGGAAATAACAATTTTATGCGTATCAGTAGGCATCAAATCGATAGCTGTTTTGAACAGATGCACTAAATTATTATTTTCTTGGAAAATATGTTGCAATTGGGAAACGATAGTCCTTTCAACGTCGGGAGACATTTCGCAACGTGCATTCAATTCAGAAATGCTATCACTGATGAAGTACAGTTGTAAAAATTTATGATTCTCACCTGAGAATGGTAGAAGGGACCCTGCTCTATGATAAATTTCCCTTTTACTTTGGGAAAGTAGGTATAAATTGATCTTGATTTTCGATTTGGGCACCAAACGACGTCATTTGGAAACATGAGTTATACTTTCTGATGTTTGATAAAAAACGCTTAGATTCTAACATAGTTCCAGTAAGCAAAGTCTTCAATGGCTCTGGTGGTGCAGCCAGTTGAGGAAGTTTAACTTTTCCTGAGGCGCAACACATTCCCATGGTTTCACCATTAAATTTCAAGGCCTTGCAATAGGGACAAATTTTAGACATAGTCCCGATTTGAACACATCTACTCAAGCTATAATCATCGACTGGGCTATACCTGAATGCCAGGCGATAATTTTCACGTTGCTCTTGTGATTCCTCGGCATGCTTTCTTTTGGCATTATCTCTTAAAGCCGCAAGCCTGTTTTTACGTTGCTCTTGTGATTCCTCGACACGCCTTCCTTTTTTACTTTCTCTTTCAGCAGCAAGTCTGGTTTCGCGTTGCTCTGGTAGTTCCTCGACACGCCTTCGTTGACGTAAATTGCACATTCCTATTCTGGCCCTTTCTCTTTGAACCGCAAGCCTGGTTTTGCTTTTTGGTAACATTCTATCTTTTTGAATGTTTTTCAATTTGTCAATGTTTATTCAGTACAAAATTACAAAATATTTTAGTCATAATTTATAATAGTACGTTGTTCGCTAGTATCCGTCGGTGCCAGTTCAAATTTTTTGGATTTTGTGCAAATCACGGATATTGGCGAATGACTGGCTTTACAATTGTTAGGTATTTGGTTTTAATTCCCATAATTTTTGGCTTTTATTGAATTTTAGTCATCTTTTATATTCTTTTGTTTTTTTTTCGTTCGTTTTTCGTTTATTTTACATTGACTTTCCGCGTTTGTTTTGTTGGTTTTTTCTTCGGCATTTTTCTTGAATATACTATTTTGTTCGCGCTGGAGAAGAGATGTGGTTGTCCTCTCGAAATATTCGCTCTGTATTTTTTCTGTATTCTCGTTTGGTCATAAAAAAACCCATTTCTGATCAGTTTCTTTCTTTATAGTTATAATATCTTAAAATATAATGTATTATTATGTTATAACAATCATTATAAACTTTCAAATAATAATAATAATAATAATTCCCAAACTAGGATAATTCTGTCCTTTGTGCTTAAGATCTCTTCCCTATTCTTAAAAATGGTAACTCAATAGAATATGAATTAAATATTTTAAGTTTCGCAAACTTCTTCTTATTTTCTATATCTGATCTATGTCTTGGCTTCTTATTATCGTAAACTTCTTCTGAACTGGTTCGAAAAACTTTCTATGAGTAATTTTGGTGTTGTGGATATAATTCCAAAGTTAGAGATTTAGGTCCAAAGATATTTAGGTAAGACTGATATTAAATAGTATCTTATTATCAGAATGTATCCTTACCTTTCGACATTCCATCCAATTTCACTTGAAGTTGCCTCAGTTCTAATTCCCGCCTATCAATCTGACGTTCGCCATTACACTTTTCAGTTAATAGCTTTTCTTTAGCATTTCTCAAGCTGACACGTTTAGCTCTTAACTCCTTTTTTTCATCATTCAAATTCTCAAGAAGAGTTTCTGTCTTAGCATCTGGAAAAGAAATAATATAATATTAATAATATATATTTAATGGATGCAATCTATATATATAAAAATAAGTTGTCTGTCTGTGTGTCTGTCTGTGGATCAGGTGACGTCATGTTTATGTGTTGACTGACGTCATGACATTAGTTGTCGTCATTTTTGCTTTGACGGTGACGTCATTCAAGATATTTAAGACATATGTTCACGTAGAAATCTATTAATGTTTAAGTTTACAATGACTGATGAACTTACCATGGCAAAAGCCGATGAAGATGCTCAAAGAGTCTATGCCAAAAAACTTGCTGCTGATAGAGAAAGTCAGAAAAGAAAGCGTGCCGAGGAACTACCAGAGCAACGCGAAAGCAGACTTGCTGCTAAAAGAGAAAGTGAAAAAAGAAGGCGTGCCGAGGAATCAAAAGAACAGCAAGGAAACAGGCTTGAGGCTGATAGAGAAAGAAAGAACAGAAAGCGTGCCGAGGAATCAAAAGAAAAGCAAGGAAACAGGCTTGAGGCTGATAGAGAAAGAAAGAACAGAAAGCGTGCCGAGGAACTACCAGAGCAACGCGGAAGCAGACTTGCTGCTAAAAGAGAAAGTGAAAAAAGAAGGCGTGCCGAGGAATTACAAGAACAGCAAGAAATCAGGCTTGCTGCTGATAGAGAAAGTAAAAAAAGAAAGCGTGCCGAGGAATCACAAGAACAGCAAGAAATCAGGCTTGCTGCTGATAGAGAAAGTAAGAAAAGAAAGCGTGCCGAGGAATCAGAGCAACCTGAAAGTTATCGCCTGGCATTCAGGTACAGCCCAGTCGATGATAATAGCTTGAGTAGATGTGTTCAAATCGGGACCATGTCTACAATTTGTCCCTATTGCAAGGCCTTGAAATTCAATGGTGAAACAATGGGAATGTGTTGCGCCTCAGGAAAAGTTAAACTTCCTCTATTGGCTGCACCACCAGAGCCATTGAAGACTTTCCTTACTGGAACTACGTCAGAATCTAAGCGTTTTTTGTCAAAAATCAGAAAATACAACTCATGTTTCCAAATGACGTCGTTTGGAGCCCAAATCGAAAATCCAGATCAATTTATGTCTACTTTCAAAGTAAAAGGGCAAATTTATCATAAAGCAGGGTCCCTTCTACCATTCTCAGGCGAGAATCATAAATTTTTACAATTGTACTTCATCAGTGATAGAAATTCTGAATTGAATGCACGTTGCGAAATTTCTCCCAACGTTGAAAGGACAATCGTTTCCCAATTGCAACATCTTTTCCACGAAAATAATAATTTAATGCGTCTGTTCAAAACAGCCATCGATTTGATGCCTACTGATACGCATAAAATTGTTATTTCCGCTGACAAAACGCCTCCTGGCCAACATGTGCGTAGATACAATGCTCCAACTATCGATGAAGTGGCAATCGTTATGGTCGGTGATCAGTTTTTACCTCGAGATATTATTCTTCATAAGCGAAACGCTCAGTTGTTAACGAGTGCACAATGGCACACAAAAAATCGCTCGAGGCTCTGGATCAATGCTTGAAAGATTTGCGAGGGAAGTCGAAACCCTTTGGCAGCACATTAATATTGCTTGCGGGAGATTTCAGGCAAACATTACCTATAATACCTAGATCAACTCCTGCAGACGAAATGAATGCTTGCCTGAAAAATTCTAATTTATGGGCACACGTAAAAACATTAAAATTAACTACAAATATGCGTGTCCGATTGCAAAACGATGACTCTGGTCAAACATTTTCAGATCAATTGCTGGCAATGGGAAACGGAAAGCTCCCAGTAGAATCAATTTCAGGACGTATACAACTACCTGCTGATTTCTGTAATTTAGTGACGTCCAAAAATGAATTGATTGAAAAAGTATTTCCGAATATTCTAAAAAATTATAAAAATAATAAATGGCTAAGTGAAAGAGCGATTCTCGCACCCAAAAATATAGACGTCCACGAAATCAACAATATTGTTTTGACCAAGATTCGAGACCAGGCAGTCCTTTACAAGTCAGTCGACACAGTTTTGGAACCAAATGAAGCGGTTAATTATCCATCTGAATTTTTAAATTCCATAGATCTTTCAGGGTTTCCACCACACGTGCTACAACTAAAAATAGGCGTACCAATAATACTTTTAAGAAATATAAACCCACCAAAGCTTTGCAATGGCACTCGACTTGCCGTAAAAAAAAACAATGGAAAACCTAATAGAGGCCACAATCTTGACAGGGCCTTTTGAGGGTGAGGCTGTTCTTATTCCTCGCATTCCCATGATTCCAACGGATCTGCCTTTTCAATTTAAAAGATTGCAATTCCCAATTCGATTAGCATTTGCAATCACCATTAACAAAGCTCAAGGTCAATCATTAGAAAAATGTGGTATAGATCTTAATACTGATTGTTTTTCCCATGGACAATTGTACGTTGCATGTTCGAGGGTCGGTAAACCTGACAATCTATTTATATGCAGCGACAATTGGACAGCGAAGAATGTTGTATATTCGCAAGTTTTACGCAGTTAATTTGTATTTTGGAACCAAATGAAGCGGTTAATTATCCATCTGAATTTTTAAATTCCGTAGATCCTTCAGGGTTTCCACCACACGTGCTACAACTAAAAATAGGCGTACCAATAATACTTTTAAGAAATATCAACCCACCAAAACTTTGCAATGGCACGCGACTTGCCGTAAAAAAAAAAAACAATGGAAAACCTAATAGAGGCCACAATCTTGACAGGGCCTTATGAGGGTGAGGCTGTTCTTATTCCTCGCATTCCCATGATTCCAACGGATCTGCTTTTTCAATTTAAAAGATTGCAATTCCCAAATCGATTAGCATTTGCAACCACCATCAACAAAGCTCAAGGGCAATCACTAATAAAATGCGGTATAGATCTTAATACAGATTGCTTTACCAATGTACAATTGTATGTTGCATCTTTGAGGGTCGGTAAACCTGACAATCTATTTATACGCACAGACAATGGGACAGCGAAGACTGTTGTATATTCACAAGTTTTACGTAGTTAATTTGTATTGTATCTATCTATCTATCTATCTATATAAAAACGAGTTGTGTGTATGCATGTTTGTTTGTTTGTAAAAAGAGCGTTTGCATATGACGTCATTATTAGTACATACGGCTTTGTATATGGACAGACAATGGGAAAGCCAAGAATGTTGTATATTCGCAATTTTTACGTAGTTTGAAACACATATATAAATCTATCTATATTCACAGGTGGGACACAGGGACACAACTACAATGGCGCGTAACTAATATGGCGCGTAACGACTTACGCGCGCGGGGGGGCTTGGGGGGGCGCGAAGCGCCCCACCAACTAGGTGTTGGGGTGGCGCGAAGCGCCACCCCAACAGCTAGTGTAATATAGTAATCAAATAGTTCGTGGTAACGAGCTGTAGTAAGGAGCGACCCGGCTCAATAGTAAACGAAAATCTAAAAAACGGATACTAAAATTTTGATACTAAAAGATACATCAAAAGAATCGGATTTTCATGCTGATTTTAAATATATAAGTTTCATCAAATTTAGTCTTTGTAATCAAAAGTTACGAGCCTGAGAAAACTTGCCGTATTTTGGAAAATAGGGGGAAACACCCCCTAAAAGTCATAGAATCTTAACGAAAATCACACCATCGCATTCAGCGTATCAGAGAACCTTGTTGCAAAAGTTTCAAGCTCCTTATTATTATTTAAGAATTAACGACGCTTCTTGACTACTATGGTCCCTGCGTCGGCCCTGCAGTGCATTCCTGCAGCGTGATCTACAAACATGTGGAACTTCGTATTTTTTGCCAGAAGACCAATCACGGGTAGGTGTTTTTTTTTTCATGGGTCATCGTATCGACTAAGTGGTCCTAGAATGTCACAAGAGGGCTCATTCTAACGGAAATGAAGAGTTCTAGTGCCCTTTTTAAGCAACCCACAAAATTGGAGGGCACCTAGGCCCCCTCCTACACTCATTTATCCCTAAGTCAACGGATCAAAATTTTGAGATAGCCATTTTGTTCAGCATAGTCGAAAACCACAATGACTATGTCTTTGGGGATGACTTAGTCCCCCCACAGTCCGTGGGAGAGGGGCTGCAAGTTACAAGCTTTGACCAGTGTTTACATACAAGAATGGTTATTGGGAAATGTACAGACGTTTTCAGGTGGATGTTTTTGGTTTGGGAGGGGGGTGAGGGGTGGGGGCTATGTGAGAGGATCTTTCCTTAGAGAAATATGTCATGGGGGAAGAGAAGTTCAATGAAAGGGACGCAGGATTTTCTAGTATTACCATAAAAAAAAATGAAAAAATAAACATGAAAAAGTTTTTTCACTTGAAAGTAAGGAGTAGCATTAAAACTTAAAACGAATATACATTATTACGAATATGAGGGGTTCTTCTCTTCCTAAATACCTCGCTTTTTATGCTAAAGTATTTTTAGTAATTTCAACTATTTATTCTACGACCTTTCTGATTCAGGGGTCATTCTTAAAGAATTGGGACAAAATTTAAGCTTTAGTGTAAAGAGCGAGGTATTAACGAGGGGAACAACCCACTCATATCTATCTATATATATAAAAATAAGTTGTCTGTCTGTCAGGTGACGTCATGTTTCTGTGTCGACTGACGTCATGTTTTCGACTGACGAAATTACAGACTGGGACATCGGGACACAAATGACGACCGGGACACCGGCACATAGGGAATATAAATGACGACCGGGACACTCAAAGAGAAAGCGACCGGGACACAAGGAATGTTCGATTAGCAATCATCATCAACGAAGCACCGGGACACAAATGACGACCGGGACACAGGGAGTATAAATGACGACCAGGACATAAGTAAAAAAAACTAAAAAAAATAAAAAAAGGTAAAAACTACAAAAAAACTAAAAAGAAAAAAAAAACTAAAAACTAATAAAAAACTAAAAAAGCTAAAAAACTAAAAAAACTAAAAAAGAAAAAAAAAATAAAAAAAGGAAAAAAAGGAAAAATAAATGAGAAAAACAAAACTAAAAAAAAATAAAAAAAAACTAAAAAGAAAAAAAGGGGAAAAATACAAAAATTTATTTCATCATATACCATTTCAAAAACGAATGTATATACAGACCGGGACACCGGGATACAAATGACGACCGGGACACAGGGAAAATAAATGACGACCGGGACACAGGGACACAACTACAACGGGGACGCCGGGGGGCACAGGGGGATATATAAATGACGACGGGGACACAGGGAATGTTCGATTAGCAATCACCATCAACAAAGCTCAAGGGCAATCATTAGAATCATGAGATATAACTAAAAAAAAGGTAAAAAACTAAAAACTAAAAAAAAAGACCAATTCAAAAACGAATGTATATACAGACCGGGACAGCGGGACACAAATGACGACCGGGAAACCGGGACACAAGGAATGTAAATGACGCCCGGGACACTCAAAGAGAAATCACAGACTGGGACACCGGGACACAGGGAATATAAATGACGACCGGGACACAGGGACACAACTACAACGGGGACGCCGGGGGATATATAAATGATGACGGCGACACAGGGAATGGTCGATTAGCAATCACCATCAACAAAGCTCAAGGGCAATCATTAGAATCATGAGGTATAGATCTGAATACGGATTGTTTTCCCATGGACCATTATATGTTGCATGTTCAAGAGTCGGTAAACCTGACAATCTATTTATATGCACAGACAATGGGACAGCAAAGAATGTTGTATATTCGCAAGTTTTACGTAGTTAAAAACATATATATATATATATATATATATATATATATATATATATATATATATATATATATATATATATATATATATATATATATATATATATATATATATATCTATATTCACAGGTGGGACATAGGGACACAACTACAATGGCGCGTAACTAATATGGCACGTAACGACTTACGCGCGCGGGGGGGCTTGGGGAGGCGCGAAGCGCCCCCACCAACTAGGTGTTGGGGTGGCGCGAAGCGCCACCCCAACAGCTAGTATATATATAAATAAGTTGTCTGTGTGTGTGTGTCGAGTGACGTCATGTTTGTGTGTCAACTGACGTCATGTTTGTTGATTGACGAAATTACACACCGGGACATCGGGACACAAATGACGACCGGGACACCGGGACATCTATAGATATAAAAATAAGTTGTTTGTGTGTCGAGTGGCGTCATGTTTGTGTGTCGACTGACGTCATGCTTGTTGATTGACGAAATTACACACCGGGACATCGGGACACAAATGACGACCGGGACATAGGGAATATAAATGACGACCGGGACACTCAAAGAGAAAGCGACCGGGACACAAGGAATATTCGATTAGCAATCACCATCAACAAAGCACCGGGACACAAATGACGACCGGGACACAGGGAATATAAATGACGACCAGAACACTCAAAGAGAAATTATAGACCGGGACACTGGAACACAAATGACGACCGGGACAAAAATGACGACCGGGACACCGGGAATATAGATGACGACCGCGACACTCAAAGAGAAATTACAGACTGGGACACCGGGACACAAATAACGACCGGAACACAGGGAAACAACAACAACGAGGACGCCGGGGGGCACAGGGGGATATATAAATGACGACAGGGACACAGGGAATGTTCGATTAGCAATCACCATCAACAAAGCTCAAGGGCAATCATTAGAATAATGAGGTATAGATCTGATTACAGATTGTTTTTCCCATGGACAATTATATGTTGCATGTTCAAGAGTCGGTAAACCTGACAATCTATTTATATGCACAGACAATGGGACAGCCAAGAATGTTGTACATTCGCAAGTTTTACGTAGTTAAAAATATATATATATATTTATCTATATTCACAGGTGGGACACATGGACACAACTACAATGGCGCGTAACGACTTGCGCGCGCAGGGGGGCTTGGGGGGGGGTACATAATAAAAATGTAAGAATATATAAGTTTTCTACGCAAGTTAATTCTGAAGTTACGGATATTTTTTACTAATAAAAACGTTCGTTAAAAATTAAAAGTTCTGGTTTCCTTTTTAAGTAACCGAAAAATTGGAGGGCAACTGGGCCTCCTTCCCCACCCCTTATTTCTCAAAATCGTCTGATCAAAACTAAGAGAAAGCCATTTAGCCAAAAAAAAGAATTAGTATGAAAATTTCATTTTAATAATTTATGTGTGGAGAGCCAAAATCAAACATGCATTAATTCAAAAACGTTCAGAAATTAAATTAAAACAAGAGCTAAGAGCTCATATGGCACTTGTGACGAGGCAAGAAGAGCTAAGAGCCAAGAGATCATATGGTATGAGCTCTAGCAAAATTCTATAAATTAACAGATTGATTTAAAAAGGAAAATAAGAGGCTTAATGCCGGTCAAGATTTAAAATAAGAACTCTGAGTCACAAAGTCCTTCTAAATATCAAAATTCATTAAGATCCGATCACCCACTCGTAAGTTATAAATACCTAATTTTTTCTAATTTTTCCTCTCCCTTTTGCCCCCCCCCCCCAGATGGTCGAATCTGGGAAAACGACTTAATCAAGTCAAATTGTGAAGCTCCCTGACACGCCTACCAATTTTCATCGTTTTAACACGTCCAGAAGCACCAAACTCGCCAAATCACTGAACCCCTCCCCTCAACTCCCCCAAAAAAAGCCAATCCAGTATGGTTCAGTCAATCACGTATCAAGGACATTTGTTTATTCTATCCACCAAGCTTCATCCCGATTCCTACACTCCAAGTGTTTTTCCAAGATTTCCCCCTCCAACTCCCCCCAATGTCAAAAGATCTGGTCGGGATTTGAAATAAGAGCTCTGAGACATGAATTCCGGAATTCCGTTTTCCCCCTCCAACTCCCCCGAATGTCACAGGATCTGATCGGTATTTAAAATTAGAGCTTTAAAGCGCAAGATCCTTCTAAATATCAAATTTGATTAAGATCTGGTCACCCTTTCGTAAGTTACAAATGCCTCAATTTTCAAAATTACCCCCCCCCCCCCCCCCAACTCCACCAAAGAGAGCAGATCCGGTCCAGTTATGTCAGTCACGTATCTTAGACAGGTTTTGATTCTTCCCATCCAGTTTCATCCTGATCTCACCTCTTAAGTATTTTCTAAGATTTCTGGTTCCCCTCAACTGCCCCCCTCCAATTACGCTGGATCCAGTTGAGATTTAAAATAAGAGATCTGAGTTACGAGATCCTTCTAAATATGAAGTTTCATGAAGATCCGATCACTCCTTCGTAAGTTAAAAATACGTCATTTTTTCTTATTTTTCAGAATTACCCCCCCCCCCCCCCGCAACTGAGCGGATCCGTTCCAATTATGTAAATCACGTATGCAAGACTTCTGCTTATTTTTCCAACCAAGTTTCATCCCAATCCCTCCAATCTAAGTGTTTTCAATCATTTTAGGTTTCCCCACCCCAAACTTCCTCCAATGTCACCAGATCCAGTCAGGATTTAAAATAAGAGCTTTGAGACACGATTTCCTTCTAATATCAAATTTCATGGATATCCAATCACCCGTTCGTAAGTTAAAAATACCTCCTTTTTTCTAATTTTTTAGAATTAACCCCCACCCCCAACTACCCCAAAGCGAGCGGATCCGTTCTGGTTATGTCAATCAAGTATCTAGGACTCGTTTTTTTTCCCCACCAAGTTTCATCCCGATCCCTCCACTCTAAGTGTTTTCCAAGTTTTAGGTTTCCCCCTCCCAACTCCCCGCCCCCATCACCAGATCCGGTCGGGATTTAAAATAAGAGCTCTAAGACACGATATCCTTCTAAACATCAATTTTCATTGAGATCCGATCACCCATTCGTAAGTTGAAAATACCTCATTTTTCTAATTTTAAAGAATTACTCCCCCCCCCCCCAAAAAAAAACTATCCCAAAGAGAACGAATCAGTTCTGATTATGTCAATCATGTATCTGGGACTTGCGCTTATTTTTCCCATCAAGTTTCATCCCGATCCCTCCACTCTAAGTGTTTTCCAAGATTTTAGGTTTCCCCCCTCCAACTCCCCCCAATGTCATCAGACCCGGTCGGGATTTAAAATAAGAGCTCTGAGACACAATATCATTCCAAACATCAAATTTCATTAAGATCTAATCACCCGCTCATAAGTTAAAAATACTTCATTTTTTCAATTTTTTCCGAATTAACCCCCCCCCCCAGATGGTCAAATCGGGAAAACGACTATTTCTAATTTAATCAGGTCCGGTCCCTGATTCTCTTGCCAAATTTCATCGTCCTAGCTTACCTGGAAGTGCCTAAAGTAACAAAACCGGGACTTTAGGTTTTCCCCCTCCAACTTCCCCCAATTTCATCAGATCCTGTCGGGATTTGAAATAATAGCTCTGAGACATAATATCATTCCAAACATCAAATTTCATTAAGATCCAATCACCCGCTCATAAGTTAAAAATACTTCATTTTTTCTATTTTTTGCGAATTAACCGGGCCCCCACTCCCCCCCAGATAGTCAAATCGGGAAAACGACTATTTCTAATTTAATCTGGTCCGGTCCCTGATACGCTTGCCAAATTTCATCGTCCTAGCTTACCTGGAAGTGCCTAAAGTAGCAAAACCGGGACCGACAGACAGACAGACAGACCGACAGAATTGGCGATTGCTATATGTCACTTGGTTAATACCAAGTGCCATAAAAAGACTTTTTTTTTAACTGAGAGTAAGGAGCGACATTAAAACGAACAAAATTACTCCGTGTATGAAAGTGGCTGTTCCCATCTCAAAGCCCCGCTCTTTACGCTAATTTTTTTTTTTACTGTTTAATAAAGTAGAATTGAGAGAAAGAGTCAAACTTTAGCGTAAAGAGCGGGGCGTTGAGAAGAGAATAGCCCCTTTCATACTCGGAGTAATTTCTGTTCGTTTTAACTTTTAATGTCGCTCCTTACCCTCAGTTAAAAAAACTAGTTTTTTTTATTTGATTTATTACATATTATAGTATATAGTAATATAATATTATATTATAACAATATAATACTAACTGGATGTTTTGATAATAGATTTATTGTGAAACGGACATAGGCATTTTCATATCAAATTATTTTGTGTTTCTGTGAATAAAAAAAAATGACTGTAATGAACGACCAAATGAATTCAACCTGCCTTGTGCAATGAATTCAAAATGAATTCTACCTGACCATTGGTAAGCGTCCCTTGTTTACCTCTCATTTTCAGGCAATCTAATGGGCATATGTCAATTTTAAATTTTGGGTCAGCCTGCCTGAGACTCCAGGCAGGCAATTATAGACTTATCACTAGATGGTCTGCAGACGACCTTCTATACTTGTCAGCAAGTTTAATTTCTGTAGAACAGAATTTCAATATATTGGAAAAAGAATATGAGGAAATTGGTTTGAGTTTTAACACATCAAAGCATAAAATCTTTTTATTCAGTAGGAATAACCCTGTCCAACTCAAGATTCAACTGAGAACACAAGTAGTCCTACCTTTTGAATACGTTGCTCTACTGAGTTTGCCAATTTGCAATACTATACAATCTGCACAAGGACTTACTGTAAAACATATCGAAAAGAAATTTTAGTCGTCTTAAGAAGATTCTATTCCTCGAATATATATTTTAGACAATTCATCACAATTAAAGATTTAATTAGCAGCTGTGTCACCTCATTTCTTGGACGTTTTGCTGGAGATTATTAACCAATGATAATAATAAAAAATTCTGAAATTGTTTCTGTTAAATTTGTCTTTTCTGTTCATTATAATATTTCACATTTTCTTGTCTATCCATCTTGAATATTACTATTGCGATAATGACTATTACAACCAGTTAATGGCATATGATTTTTCTTATTTTATGGTTCAAATAAAAATACATGTAGACATGATTCCAACTGAGCCAAGGGATGTGCAGCAACCTTATTGATAAAAACTTCCAAGCTTTTCCGCCTCTCTTCGATGAACTCTTCTTCGAATATATCATCAAATAACATGATTGGTGCAAGTAGTTGTCTGCTAATAGCTTTTCCAGGAAGTGGTGGCAAAACCAATGTGGTATTTCTCTGTAGGTCATTTTTCAGTCGAACAAAATCACTGTATCGCCTTCTAACACTTGCTCCTCGTAATTTAAAAACTGTTAAGTTTGTCTGTGTTCGCACTTCGTAATCTGTAAATTGATTTATCCTACCAGAGCCTTGACCATGAGTGACAGGGCGTATCACCTCGATTTTTAATAAATGTGATGGCGTTGTGTCTAAAGTACCTGGTTTAGCGTCTTTTGAAAATCTAACAGCTTCTAATTCTGGAAATTTCTTAGGAAAACTGAATTTTTTTACGAAGGTAATTTTGAATTCGTCTGAGGAGGAACCTGAAAACATGATGCACTAGTTACAAGTACTAACCCAGAAAATGACAATGAACAGAATCATAAAGGTCACGACATAATTACAAAAGTTATCATAAAAATTTATTTTGATAGTTAATCAAATTTTGCTTTTGGAATTTAATTTTTATATGACACATAAATTTTTTTGGGGTTATTGATTAGTTTCCTCTTGAACATGAAAGAACAAAACTTTTAAAAGGTTTTCAAAATCTGCTAATGCTATGTGTTACATCAATTTAGAATTTTTATTGACATCATAGTTATTAAAATTGAGTTAAAAATAATTATTAAGTTATTATTTTAAAAAAATTATTATTTTAAATTATTAAAAAATTATTATTTTAAATTATTAAATTAAAAATTAGTTAATAACTATTAAAAAATAGTTATTAAAATTTAGGATTTTAACAACAGTTGTTCAACTACTTGTAGCATTTCATCCAGGATGGGTATGGAGGTTAGAATATTCAAACAAAATCCACGCCACCCGAAAAAGTAGGATGTTAGTCCAAAACCGAAAAATCAAATTGCAGGAGAGGATCTAGGGAATTATGAACATAGTTTGTCACCTATGGGACCCAGAAACACCGCAATTTTTCTCCTTTATTGTGCTGTGGGACCAATGGTTTTTCTGGAGCATACACGAGCTTGTTGAACAAGACACTATATTTTGGAAAGGTGCAAAAACTTCTTGCCTGCACCGAAAAAGGGTATGTTTAATTTGTTGTTGATCAGAGCCAACAGCAAGTCAACTGAGGCAAGTTTACACACCATATCAAAGGGGAATAGCTGAAGTTAGTTTGTCAAGATTTGGATTTCGAACCATGCTTGTGCTTCCGAGTGGAATTCAGTCAATAATCATATATGCTATTTTTTGGAAAGTATTTGAGGATACACCTGTTTTCAAATTCCCCCCCCCCTCCGTCTTAAGAAGAACTATCCTATATGACTTATTACTGAAAAGCATAAACCCAACAAACGCCCATTTCTTGAATGTCCAATGACAAGAAACTACGTCTGTAAAATCAATCTTGAGTAGTGATGGTTCCTGCACTGTGCGATTTCAGGTTATAAAGGTTGTTTATTCCGCATTAAAAAGGGACAACTATTCAGTCTTTTCTGTGAATTTGGAGAATTCACAACAAAAAATTTAATTCGATCAGCAATTTCGGTCAGCAGTGGATCCCAAAGCATAACTGCCGCTTATTACAAGAAAAGTAAAAAAAAATAGTAAAGTTTTGAAGGGAACTTGTAAATTCCACAAGAAAAACTCTAATTTTAGACCAGATTTCGATTAATATTGGCTCTCAGAATTAGTAATTTTCACTTACAAAGACTTTCTTTCGCATAAATAAACGGATGTTTATTTTGTTGGTCTGTACATCTATTTAACGCAATCCAATGAGTCGTAAACATTGCTCAAAAAGAACTTACATTACAAGGCTTAAGTACGCCAACGGGTCTGTGATAGGTCATCGCGGTTGCAGTGGTAGCAGCAATCTAGCAAAAGAGAAACACGTACCATAGAAACAAAAACAACCCAAAACACCTAATGGCGTCAGATCAAAACACAAAGTTCCCCACTAGAACTGCCTTGTCCGAAAATGCTATGAAGAAAACTTACAGTCCCTAGGCTGGAACAACAAGAACAAATCCATTGGTTTGAAAAACAAGGAAAACACGATATTCTGCATTAAAAGCGTCTTTTTTTCGTTTTTGCTCCACTGTTAGCAGGACACTAGAGCATCATAGAAAGCTGTTTGATGGTTCATTTAAAAAAAATTGCTATATCTAGTGCATTTCGTAATTAACAAGAAACGATATTTTAAAAAGTCAACTTTTTATGAAAAACTGCATTTTCGTATACAAGGTTATGAATGACGTCATAGCCGGGGTTATAATCTATGCTATTGCGTAATTATTATGAGCCATTAAACAAAAGGGAAAAAGAAACCCTTTTTTTAAGAAAAAAAGAGAGATACATCAGTGCTACAAATGCCAAAAAGTAATGTTCCTTGTTTTTCCAGGTAGAGGACTGTAATTCTCTTGTATAAGGTTTTAGACTATGCTGATTCCAACGGTGCAGTTTTTTTTTTTTTTTTTGATCAGACGCCAATTTCAAGGAATATTAAGCTTTCCCAAAACTACCATAGTTTTCTTTTTATAAACGTTTATTTTTAAGGTGAACGGAAAAAATAGTTACCATTTTTGAATCACTGTAAGATGGCAATTTTTCTCATTTGGCAGTTTTTAACTTTTGATTACTATCGGCTGTCGTTTGTCTTTTAATAGTTGGCAGCTACAGCTGAAACCATGATTTTAAAAGCGATAACCTATGAAAACAATGAACAGCTTACCAGTATATTCTCAGTCATTAAGCATCAACTATAATGGAATAATGGATATACTTCATGCAGAGATAGCAAAGTCTATCAACCAATTCTTGCTTGAATCTTTTCTGAAGACAAGTTTGATGCATAATTATGAACATAATGATTTTTTTTTAACATTCAGCAACTATGGGGTAGAGTTCCTTCTTTACTAAAAGTATATGTAGAATATCGTGGTTGCAGCCATTTTTCTTGATTTTTAAGCTAATATATTTTCCTTGTTGTTCAACCCAAGGGACGGTAAATTCCTTATAAAGAGTTTTTGGACAATGCAGTTCTAATAGTGTACTTCTTGTTTTGATCTGACTCTATTTTTAAGAGTTATGGGTTACTTTAGTTTGTACTATGGGGCGTGATCGTCTCTCACTAGGTTGCTAGCTACCGCTGCAATCCAAATTCATTATCTAGCATAGGGGGTTTAGGAAAACGCGGTTTTAATAATGTACTTCGTTTTATAATCTAATTCTAGTTTTAGGAGTTACGGGCTATTTTATTTTTTACTGGGGCATGATCGTCTCTCACAAGTTTGCTAGCTACCACTGCAACACGGATAAAAAATTTCTGATAACCACTTTTTTCTTATAATTATTTCGGTAATCTTAATCATAATTATAACGCACCATGATCTTTTGTTTAGCTCTCTCAATTGTTGCTTTTTTATAATCTTCATCATTCTGATAACACTCCTTGATCTTTTGTTTTGTTTGCTCTCTGATTTTTTTTCTTCTCAATATGCATGGTCTGTGAAATACCTTTGCTTTTGTCTTGTCAGGATGCTATCTCTATTTTTTTTTGTGTACTACTGTTTTTTTTTCAACTTGCAAATGGCTTGTTCAGAAGACAATATGTTGTCAGAAGACAACATAATACATGTTACTACATATTACATGTTAGTCCCATAAAATCACGCATCATGCAGTAAGAACCTATTGAAAAACAAAACTAATTTTCATGCCTGTATTCTGACCCCCCCTTACTATATCATAATACTTCTAATGATCGTCTTTTAATATAAGAAAATCAAGCACACCGTTATAGAGATAACCAATCTAGGATTTGAGCCAAAAGAAAAAAAAAGTTTGGTTCCAGGATGCAAGCAGATGTTAATAATATTTACTACTAGAAAGATATGGAACAATGCAGTTTTTCGTAAAAATTAAATAAAAAAACTAATTTTTTTAACTGAAAGTAAGGAGCGACATTAAAACTTAAGACGAACAGAAATTACTCCGTGTATGAAAGGGACTGTTCCCTTCTCAACGCCCAGCTCTATACGCTAAAGTTTGACTCTTTCTCTCAATTCTACTTTATTAAACAGTAAAAAAATTTAGCGTAAAGAGCAGGGAGTTCAGAAGGGAACAGCCCCTTTCATACACGGAGTAATTTCTGTTGGTTTAAGTTTTAATGTCGCTCCTTACTTTCAGTTAAAAAAAACTATTTTTTTTATTTAATTTCTGAGCGTTTTTGAATTAATGCAAGTTCGATTTTGGCTCTCCGAACATAAATTATTAAAATAAAATTTGCATATTAATTCTTTTTTTGGGCTAAATAGCTTTCTCTTAGTTTTGATCAGACGATTTTGAGAAATAAGGGGTGGGGAAGGAGGCCTAGTTGCCCTCCAATTTTTCTATTACTTAAAAAGGCAACTAGAACTTTTAATGTTTAACGAACGTTTTTATTAGTAGAAAATATACATAACTTAAGAATTAACTTACCGAACAAACTTCTATATTCTTATGTTTTCAATATGTATATGAGGGGGTTTGTCCCCTCGTTAATACCTCCCTCTTTATACTAAAGCTTTTTCATACTAAAGTTTTGTCCCAATTCTTTAAGAATGACCCCTGAATCAGAAAAGCCGTAGAATAAATAGTTGAAATTACTAAAGATACTTTAGCATAAAGAGCACATTTTCATTGAGTTTCTCTTCCCCCATGACATATTCCTCCAAGGAAAGATCCTCCCACATAGCCCCCTCCCCTCAACCCCCCATAACCCAAAAAAAATCCCCCTGAAAACGTCTGTACACTTCCCAATAACCATTACTGTATGTAAACAATGGTCAAAGTTTATAACTTGCAGCCCCTCCCCCAGGGACTGTGGGGGAGTAAGTCATCCCCAAAGACATAGTTATTATGGTTTTTGACTATGCTGAACAAAATGGCTATCTCAAAATTTTGATCCGTTGACTTTGGGTAAAAAATGAGCGTGGGAGGGGCCTAGGTGCCCTCCAATTTTTTTGGTCACTTAAAAAGGGCACTAGAACTTTTTATTTCCGTTAGAATGAGCCCTCTTGCGACATTAGAGGACCACTTGGTCGATATGATGACCCCTGGAAAAAAAAACAAACAAAAAACAAATTAACACGCACCCGTGATCTGTCTTCTGGCAAAAAATACGAAATTCCATACTTTTGTAGATAGGAGCTTGAAAGTCCTGTGGTGGCGCAGTGGGTTTGACCTTAGCTTGGTAATACGGGACCCAGAGATCGAACCATGCTGCAGGAATGCACTGCAGGGCCGACGCAGGGACCTTAGTAGTCAAGAAGCGTCGTTAATCCGATACAATAGGAGCTTGAAATATTCGCAATAGGGTTCTCTGATACGCTGAATGCGATGGTGTGATTTTCGTTAAGATTCTATGACTTTTAGGGGGTGTTTCCCCCTATTTTCCAAAATAAAGCAAATTTTCTCAGGCTCGTAACTTTCGATGGGTATGACTAAACTTGATGAAACTTATACATTTAAAATCAGCATGAAAATCCAATTCTTTTGATGTATCTTTTAGTATCAAAATTCTGTTTTTTCGAGTTTCGTTTACTATTGAGCCGGGTTGCTCCTGTTCGTTACCACAAACTGTTTGAAATATTTTGTTTTTGAAATTACTTTTTTTAATTATAAAGTTTTTAAATAAATCAATTTCCTTTCAAAATGAGCCATCAAACAGCTCTCTATGATGTTCCAGTGCCAAACTACCTAAGGCGAAAAAAAAACGAAGAAAAAGATGCCGTTGATGTAGATTATCGTCGGTTCAGCCAGTTTTCTTGATTTTCAAACCAATATATTATCCTTGTTATTCAAGCAAAGGGACAGTTTGTTTCCTATATAGGGATATTTGACAAGGCGGTACTAATAGTGTATTCTTTTTTTAATCTGACTCTAGTTTTAGGAGTTGTGGGCTATTTTGTTTTTTACTATGGAATGTGATTGTCGTTTACTAAGTTGCTAGCTACCGCTGCAACCCAGATTTGTTCTTTACTAGGTTTCACACATCTTTATAACTATGATATTGATGTCTACATTTACATGGAACTATACACATCCTTTTTATAGTTGTTCAAGCCAAGGGGCTGTAAGCTTCCTATATAAGGGTTTGGACAACGAAGTTCAAATATTGTACCTCTTGTTTTGATCTGACACTTTTTTTTGGAGTTAATGGCTGTAATATTTCTTAGTATGGGGCATGACTGTCTCTTACTAGGTTGCAAGCCTGACTATAATTTAGAATTCTTTCTTTGTTATTACTTAGTTGAAGATCCTGAAGGATCTTTATTTGAAGATCCTTACAGATTAACAACTTCAGCATTTAATCAAGGCAAGGAAACAAAACCAAAGTGTTGCTTTTGCAACAATTTACTTGGCGAAGTCAAACAAAGGTTGCAGCAACACCTCATGTTGCCCATGCAATGTAAATCTAGTTATTACTTTCTGCGTCAACCAATATAGAAACTAATGAATACAGCACATGATCACAACCCAGAGATTGCTAGAACCCAAACTGGTATGGGGGGACCAAATTCCATCAAAACCTTGCAAGAACTTTTTCTTCAGCTTTTCAGGCATTCACTGATAATGCTTTATCCACAACCATGTTATCCTTTGGTAGTTTGAGTGTTTCATCAAGTTCATTTCAATAAGAATTATGTAGCACTGGATTAGGACATTTAAACTGATCTTCAAAGCAAGTACTCCAGGTCTCTTTAATTATGCATGGAGCTTCAGAGGACGATTCCCTTAGCTTCACAAAGTTTCTCCAGAGTAGTTTGGGGCTTTTCTTAGTGGGAATAGTAAGAGACGAACCATATAGCCTAGACAAATAACTTTTCAAAAGATGCTTGTATTATCTAACCTTTAATTACTAAGTGCCATGGTTTCTTCCTCATTAGGTTTCAATAATACACCTTTTTTACAGCTTCTATGCACACAACATGATTTGATTTAGTTCAACATTCTCTTAAATCTTTTTTAGAATAATTAACTATGCTGATCCTTAATGTAATTCATATGTAAGATGATGATAATAAAATTTGTTAATCAAGTGTAATTTTTTGTTAACTACAAAAGGCACCAGATGTTACAATTCCCTTTAAAACAAGCCATTAAACTGCTCTCTATGATGTTCCAGCACCCCACTAGCTGGGAAGAAAAAAACGGAAAGAAAAAAGGTGCTATTGATGCAAAATATCATACTTGCAGCCACTTTTCTTATTTTTCAAGCCAATGGATTTTTCTGTTATTCAAGCCAAGGAGCAGTAAGTTTCCTAAATAGGGGTTTTGGACGAGGTGATTCTAATGGTGTACTTTGTGTTTTGATATGACTCCATTTTTACGAGCTATTGGCTATTTTATTTCTTAGTATGGGATGTGATCATCTCTTACTAAGTTGCTAGCTGCTGCTGCAACCTGCTGAAAGAAAAAATTTGCAAAAACGTTTGCATTACAGTTGCCAACACTTTTTTCTCTTGGTAAAGGTTTTAATTTATATCTAGAAAAGATAAATTTTTGAAGTTCTTTAGATTTGAGTTCAATCTTGCAAAAATACAAACTCAAGATTAATATAAGCTTCCAAATCTGAGTTTAAAACCTGGTCTGTAATGCAAATTTAAAAAAAAAGAAAGAATAAACAAATCAACAAATTTTTGATATAGCTTAGGGCTATATCCAAGTAATAAGGGGGAAGGGACTTGGATAAGGTTCAGCTAGATGTAATTCTGAAATCTAGTAAATATAAATTTTCTGAATGTGATGATTTATATATTTTGCCATTATGGAAAAGGATGTAAACTACTGTCACCCTTGGAACACTTTTTTCTTAATATTACACTTAGAAAAAAAAGACTGAAAGAGAAATATAATTTTTAATTCCCTATTGTGATATTTCTGAACATAATAACCAATACCATCACAATTGCATCCCTGACACCCTTTCTAATGGAGCTAAATATAGCCCTAGGCCAGAGACTGACAAGTTTTTTTGTTCAAAGAACCAAAAAGACTTTTTGCAACTGTTGAAATCCAATGTAGAACTACAGTTAGGGTATAAAATGTTATCTATAAGAATGTATGCGTTTTTCACTTTGTATCAATAACATCCAGTTTCATTTAATAATATCTAATATGATGTTAAATAAACATTAAACCAATAATTAAACATAGACTTATTTTTTCCATCCTGAATGGATTGAGACCTGGTGAGAAAAAAAAACATGAAGATCATTAACATGTGCACCCAACAGGTCACAATCCTTTGAGAAACAAAATTCTGAATATTAAACACAAAGCCACATATTTTCAGCTTAACACCAAATAGCTAGCAATTGATAATGCTTCATAACAGCAATGCACCATAAAATACCTTGCTACATATGCAGGACTAATACACCTGACAGGTCAAATCCATTTCTTGAAATGTTTCAAACTACATTTATTTTCTCTCACTTTTTCCTTAGTCAAGGAGCGACTTGCCAAAAATATGACTGTGACATTCAAAATGTCGCAAAAATGTGATCAATCAGCAGCACAAGGATTGACAGTAGAATATGGGGTAATAAATAGTGCCAAATACAAATATGGACATTATACACTTGGCTGAGGCAAGAAAAAATTACTATTACAAAATGCATTTCACAAAAACTTTCAACAGTGATCACACAGCTTACAGTAATTGATGCCACTGATTATGAGTGTTTTTGGTATGAAGTTGGGCTTACTGCTGATAACATTGAAACTATGAATGTTGTTTTTTTTCTTCAATAAAAAAAACTGCTCTAATGATCAAGTATTTGTTGAGTAACAGATAGTTATAATCTGAAACTGGGGACATACCAGACTCATTAGTACATATGTGAACTCAGGAATTACACACATACCCTTGAAGATGAATATTCTTTCATTCCTAGGTGAAATTTTAAATAAGATGAACTATAAAGATGGGTATGCTTTATTGAAAGAGCTGCCAACTACCTTGTATATTGTACTTATTTACAATCTTTGAAAGACAATTTACAATTGCTTAACATATCAAGATACTAGCTAATCCTTTATCCTGAACATAAATCTGTTCATTTCAAATAACATGAACAAAAAAGACTGCCAACTGCTAGCTATTTTGTATAACCTACTAACCAACAAACTTTAAAAGTAATTGTCTCTGCACATCACATTTTTCTATCTGAGTCTCAATTATAGAGATGTAAAACTTTAAAAACTAAAGAATTAGAAGAATTAATTGTATTGTATGGGATTAACAATGATTCTTGACTACTAAGGTCCCTGCGTTGGTCCCGCAGTGCATTCCTGCAGCATGATTTCTGGGTCCTGTATTACCAAGCTAAGGTCAAACCCACTGCGCCACCAGAGGAGTAGAAGAATTAGTTATACAGCATAGATATGATTCAAAAATTTCCCACCACAGTCACAATGTAAACAACAAGGTATATTTCACATTTATGACATAATTTGTTGTACATTACTTACACAAGCAGTACTCAGAAGCCATACAAACTTGGAATACCTTAAGGTTGAACACAATTGACCAGCACTCACAATCCTGAAATACCCAGCCAGAATGAAGAGGTCTACAAACTATGACTTTGGTTGATTTGCTTTTAGAGAAAAAAAGAACGTAGAACTAGAAATAACCACACTTAGCATGGTACTCAAAGGCAACACTTAATGGTGGAAAATACTTGAGCTCCCATTTTCAATGGTATAAATTTACTTGTAAGTCACTCACAAAGAGAGGTAAAGAGGTTTAGATCTTTACCATATGCATAAACAAAGATTTTTCAGCAAATAAAAGGAAAATTTTCTTGTACAGAAGGATGAAATTTTAACCTTTCTATCTCTTTCACAAGCAAAGCAATCTATTCCTGCAATCCCCATTCTTTAACAGTCTTAATAACCCCTCTTTTTCCTTCAGAGAACTTAAACTCAACTGAATTTCAGCCACAAAGCACATGAAAAAGGCAGATAAAAAAGGGATCATTTGATAAATTCCTGCAAAGCAGATGTATAGGTAAATAGGCACTGAATATTCACAGAGTTAGACAAATCTTTCCATATTTCAGAATTTGAGTGGTATCCAAGGGATAACTTAAATGATACAGTAAAAGGATGACATGTATGCATCATTAGCATCAACATATGTAATGTTAAAACCCTCTTCAAACAGTCCAACATCAGCTGTCTAGGTCTAGTATTGGCTGCTTCATGGGTAAAACTCAAACACAAAGTTCAAAATCTGTATCTATACTTCCACTTCTGCTGAGCATCCTTATTATCATCCAATCTTAGAAGCCATCAGAGAGGTAGACAGCTAAAACTGCTTGAAGCTCATACACTAGGTTGTGAATGTGTCAAATAAGAGTTGAATACGTTTTGCCTTTGCCTTAGAATTTGATAGTATCAAATTTTGATCATCTAGGTTTCAGTGTTTACCTAAAGATACCGAAATTTGTGTGGAGATCCTTGCTGCTCCTGCCAACAAAAGATTTGGTTTGCCAAATCCAGAAATGGCACTTCTCTCAAATATAGAAGTACAAATTAGCAAAGCTCATAAAAAAGCAAATTCTTTAGATGGTGAAGTCCTGTGTTCCCAGCAATGACAACACTCACCAATACCCTTTTGACAGCTTGAAGTTAGCATTTACTGTACAAAATTTTTGGATTTTCTTTATTTTGCCTGCTCATTATTCATGAACTGTGCTTTGCTCAAATCAGCTTTATCTCCACCCAAGTAGCAATCAAGTATTCTATTTTCAATCTTCACTAGGTTAGAGCTATTGTTGCACCCATGATAGCTTGCATATTTTACAAGACTATCAGCATTCTCAATATTGACTCAAGTCTCATAGTATACAGTCTCAGGACTATTGTCTCAAGAGTATAGCACTGAGGAAATAATCAATACTGTATCAATTAGAACTAAGCCTGAACTCCAGAACAGACTTCACTTTATCAACAGCTTTGTGTGTTTGTAAGATAAAGGAAGGGTGATCTTCTTGGTGAGCAGTGCCAAACTCACTTTTAGGCATAATAAATAATAGCTCACTAATTCAGACAAGACTGGGGCGCAAAAAGAAAGAGTATTGCACAGATTTCTATTTTTACCTGAGCTAAAATTGGACCATTCTGCTTCTTTGCTAATAGTACCAAGACAAAAAGGGTTAGAGAATAGCTAGATCACTCAATTTGTAGAACAATAAATTTCCTACTGAATTCATTATTGTAAAATACAGCTAATATAGGCAAATTTTCAAAATAGATGAAGATTGTTCCCAAAACACAATAAATGATTCTATCTTTTAAGTTGATTTTTAGGGAGTAAAACTGAAATTAAAAAAGAACCGATTTTAACAAAGTGTATTGAGTATTATTCAATTTCCTTTGGTTTGAGCATTAATTGAGCAATTTTGCAGGAGTTTAGAATTTTTTAACAATTTGAAATGAACTTTGTCAGTCAAGATCATTTTCAAGAAAATTAGAATTAACAGGGATGTTGGACCAACTTGTCAACTATATAGCACTTATTTTTTAATTCAGCATGACTGGTTACATCAGACTGCATTCTTGAACCTTCTGGTGCTTGCCAAGTCTCCAGAACCTTAAATTAACATTTCTCTCTTGTGGCTCCCTGACAAACTACAGGTACATATTCTCTCTTAAGTAGTTTGACAGAACAATGGGATGTGATACATGCAAGAGTATAGCAGCAATATTGCTACCAGATTTTGAAACAAATTTTCTTGGATAAACCAATAACAAATCTATAACACATGTTATGGTGAAAATGGATCATGGGAGTACCTCTAATTTCTAATTATTCATGTTAATAGGTTTATGAAGAAGGATTTTGATAATTTTTTTGAAAATTTTATTACTTAGATAGGGACATGATGAGCACTCTACTCAATTCCTTTTTCTAAAATAGGGACATAAAGATGATTAGATGATAGATGAAGACAAATTGATAGATGATTCAAAATAGAAAAAATTTTTTACTCACAAATCCAATTTAAAGCCTTCAAAAGAATCCTAAAGTGACACCAAATTTCAACAATTCCATTGAAATCACTTAAGACAGTAATTTTCACAAGTCCTGTGATATTAAAATCTGCAACCCTGTCTTAACAAGGATCACACACTGCAATACAAGATGATAACCAACAAAAATATATTTTTGGACTAAATATGGGACTATCAGGGGAGGGGGCTATATTGTCAGGGTAACAACTATTAAAATGAAAAAGGACCATGGTACAGGAATCAAATTTCATTTTAGGATGTATTCAAGGGCTTTAAATTTGGTTTGCAAGTGAAATAATTTAGAAATAATTTATTTAGAGCCTACAAAAAGGCATTAATTAGTATGTCCACATTGGCCCTAAGTATGTAGTACTTTACCAAAGTTTTAACTTGTTTTTTTCTTTGTTGTTGCAGCTCATTTTAATTGTAAAATGTATACAATCAGAAAAATAAAGATTTTTTCAAGAGCTGCAGTTTGACAACAGAAGATATGCATAAGGTTCACAAGTTACAGTTTGGCAAATATTGCCCTAGATATATAAAAGAGTTTGATAAGTTTTCAGATGGAATGTAGGCTGTTTGGCATTATAAAAAACTGTTTGTAAGAAGTAAGCAGACAAAATTATGAAAAATCTATAGAACTGGCAAACTTCAGCATATTTGGCCCCATTATAGGAGGGGGCCAAAAAACAATTTTAATGGCAGTGATTGTTATTATTAGGAAGAAAATATGGAATGAAGAACAGTATTAATTTTTTTCCTAGCTTATAAGTAACTCTAACCTGGTCTCCTTGAGCCTTGTATATTATATAGGTCTAGCCCAATAAATGAAAAGAGTAGAATTCTAGATTGGGGACTTCTCTTTACCTGGCAAAGTAGCTGAGTTAAGAGAGCAAGTCTCAGGAATAGATCCAGAGCCTTAAGTATTGTATTATATCAGATTAACAATGCTTCTTGACTACTAAGGTCCCTGCATTGGCCCTGCAGCATGATTCAATCTCTGGGTCCCATATTACCAAGCTAAGGTCAAACCCACTGCACCACCACAGGACATCCAGAGCCTTAATGACCCCATGGGAAAATATTTTAAAGTACTTTACCTCTTCCCTCTCCAAGGGGTACTAACCTTTGATGATCTTTTAAAATTTTTCTTTTATAAATATGAACCATAGAAATAGATCTATTTTTTTTAATTAAGGCATTTGAACAGCATTTTGAGCCTCAAAGCTTTACTTAATCCTGATCTACAAGATGTTAATGATTTTTATATCTAAATCTTAAAATTAGTAGGAAGACCATGATGTTGCTTAAAATTCTACTGAAATAACAAGAACTGTATCATCAACACCAAGCCAACTGCAAGAAAAAACCTTATAGAGATTATCTCAGATCCTTAAAACTCTCTACACTGGTTTAAAGAAGAAAAAGAGAAGATGTCATCATGACTTGCAAGTTGCTTGAACACTCAAGTCAAAGTTCAGTTTTGTCTTCACTTCTCTACAACTTTACTAGGGGACATGGCTGGAAACTATGGGTCCTCATAATCTAGCAAGGTGGACATCAGACTTCTTTACTGTTTGCTTTATGTTACTATAGGATAGTCTCTTAGATGCCACTGTTTAAATCAAGACTGTTGAATAATTCTAGGAGGATTTCAACTGTGACTGGAGAAATATGGAACATAAGCAAACTTGAAATGTTGCCTAAATGGGTAATGTTTATATTCACAGACTATTCTAATAGCTAAGAAAAAACCTAGCTCTTTAATAAGAATTGTATTCTAAATCTAAACTTAAAATTCTTTTGCACTGGAAATGCCCTTTACCCCATCCCTATACATATCAGTTCAGAGTATGTACTTTAGGTTGTAGGGGTTAAGTACATTCCTGGTGCAAATGAATGTTAAGTTTGGATTCAGGATGCAATTCTGACTATAGATGTAATTTTATTTCTCAGGTACCTGAATAGTCTTTTTATACAAAAATTACACAATGTAAAACAATTTAAGGTAATCTATAGTTGAAATGAATTAGCCTTAATATAATAATTCTGCATAAAATGAAGAATAAATTATTGTTTTTAGCCCTTTTCTATAGGTCTAGCCAAATGTAAGGCACCAAGGCATCATTTTGAGGACCTAAAAGGAATTTTCAAGTTAAATAGCTATTGTATTAAAGAAATAGCATAAAACTGGCATGTTTTCCAAAATCATAGCCTATCTCAGTAATGGGAATATATCCAAATTTACCCTCTTATTTATGGGAGTCACTATTCTACATCTTTGTCACAAACTTTGTGAAAAACTTCAGTCAATTTTTCAACTAGGAAACGTATGGCCTCATTAGGCTATCCTAAGCCTAGGTTACAAGCAGAAATTCAAACTCACCATTTTCAAAAGAAAAAGTTTTTATTACTGAATTATTGTTATTTTCTATTGAAGCTAGCTTAGTTTCCGTGTGAATCGCCAACTTTTCCCTAAATTGTCTGGTGACTTGGAAAATCCTAGCTTCCATCTTTCTTCAAATTAAAATTTTAAATTCAACGTAAAATTCACCTTCGTTCGTCGTTGACAGGTCTTAGATTAAACTATGAAAATCAGCGAAAATAGGACATTTTTAGCGTCTTCTTCACGCTGCAAACCTCATCGCTGCACCAAGTTCAAGATATTACGACACATATTTGAAACTGAAGGACCATGGACTGCAAAACTGAGGCATGGAATGGTTATCGATTAGACTTCTTAGAAGAACTACTAATACAACCTGTGCTACTAAAATCTTTTTAAACTCCTGCATGAATTCTTTGATACCTACAAAATTGCCCAAATCAGAAGAATTTTTTTTACCCACAAGAAATTTGAAGAGTTTCTCACTTCTATGCAGCATTTGACTTGTGTTCGAAGTTTCTACTTGACACATATATCACGTTTAAACGGTTTCTCAACCGTGTTCACTGTTTGGTGCTGGTTCTAAACGTGCGCTCGAGAAAAGGGCTTACCACATATATCACATTTAAAGGTTTCTAACCTGTATGCAGTCTTTGGTGTGTGTTCAAAGCTGCTCCTTGAGAAAAGGTCTTGTCACATACATCACATCTAAGTGGTTTCTCACCGGTATGTACTCTTTAGTACGGGTCCAAAACATGCAACCGAGAAAAGGTCTTACCACATAAATATCACGTTTAAAGGTTTTTAACCTGTATGCAGTCCTTAGTGTGTCTTCAAAGCTGCTGCTTGAGAAATGTATTGTCACATACCTCACATCTAAATGGTTTCTTACCAGTATGCACTCTTTGGTTCTGGTTCAAAACGTGCACTCGAGAATAGGTCTTACCACATAAATATCACATTTAAAGGTTTATAACCTGTATGCAGTCCTTAGTGTGTTTTTAAAGCTGCTGCTTGAGAAAAGGTCTTGTGACATAACTCAAAGTTAAATGGTTTCTCACCGGTATGCACTCTTTGGTGCTGGTTCAAAACATGCACTCGAGAAAAGGTCTTACCATATACATCACAATTAAAGGTTTCTAGCCTGTATACAGTCTTTGGTGTGTGTTCAAAGCTGCTGCCCAAAATGAGTCTTGTCACATACATGTCATTTAAACGGTTTCTCACCTGTGTGTACTCTTTGATGCCTGTTCAAATTGGCTGCTCGGGAAAAGATCTTGTCCCATACATTATATTTAAAACGCTTCTCTCCTGTATACACTGTTTGATGGGTGTTCAAATTTGCCGCTTGAGAAAAGATCTCGTCACATAAGTCGCATTTAAACAGTTTCTCAACTGTATGCATTCTTTGGTGCTGGTTGAAAGCAGGCGCTAGAGACAAAGTCTTATCACATACAAAAACTTAAACGGTTTCTCACCTGTATGCACTCTTTGATGCCTGTTCAAGTCGGCTGCTTGAGAAAAGGCCTTGTCACATACATTACATTTAAATGGTATTTGCCTTGTATGCACTCTGATGGGTCTTCGAATGTGCAGCTTGAAAAAAGTCTTGTTACACACCTGCTTTGATGTTAAATTGGGGGAAAGATTTTTGAAAAGGTCGTGGCCTTAGGAATAGGTCAGATATCAAAGATTCCTTTTACCTTTTTTGGCTCAGATTTTTCAAGTAGGTGAACTTTTTATTTAAATATGTACTTTTTACTAATATGTACTTTACTTAAATAATGTACTTTCGGTTCTAAGTATTTGAGTTATTTCATATCACCGGCTGTGTACGTTTGTTCAGGCACGTTTATATCAGTTTTTAGTATTTTTATCAGCTATAAGTCTACAGGTACATTTTTATCAGTCAAAAGTGACTGAAAAACAACTACCCCCCCTCCCACGCCCATCATTTCCCCAAGCACATACAATCAAAATTTTGAAATAGCCGTTTTGTTTAACGTAATTGAAAGGTCCAGAAATTATGTCTTTGCGGAGGACAACCCCCCATTAGCACTCAGGGCAAGGGTTATGAGTTTGTCCCTGTAAGTATATAAGGCATATATAGAAAGGGTGATCATTAACACTCCGGAATGGGCTAATTTGATTGAAAATCAGATGTTCTAGTGCCCTTTTCAAGATTCAGTGATCAGAAGGTAGATACCCTCCCCTACACCTCGTGTTTTCCTGAAGTGTATCAGATAGAAATTTTGAGATGGCCATATGTTGTAGCAAAAACTTCGAAACGAGCTCATTCGATCGGAAATTGAAAGGACTAGTGCTCTTTTTAACAGTCAGAAGTGATTGGAGGGCAACTAACTCCCCTTTATTGCCCACCATTTCCTCAAACACATCCAATGAAAACTTTGAGATAGCCTTTGATTTCTTCAACGTAAACTTCAAACTTTGATTTCTTCAACGTAATTGAAGGGTCCGGAAATTTTATATTTGAGAATGACAACCCCCCTACAGCCCTCAAGGCAAGGGTTGTAAGTTATACCCTGGGGGCATATGAGGTATATATGAAAAGGATGATCGTATAAACTTTGGAGATTGGATTAGTAATCGAAAGTTCTAGTGCCCCTTTTAAGATCCATAGTGATCAGAGGGTGGATAACCTTCCACCTCATATTTTCCCGAAATGCATCTAATAGAAGTTTTAAGATGGTCATTTGTTGTCTTAGAAACTTGAAAAAGAGCTCATTCGATTGGAAATTGAAAGAACTAGTGAACTTTTTAGTAGTCAATAGTTATTGGAGGGCAGCTATCCCCCCTCCCATGCCCACCATTTCCTCAAACACATCCACTCACAATTTCGAAATAGCCATTTTGTTCCACGTAATTGAATGGTCCAGAAATTATGTCTTTGAAGATAACACCGCCTCCCCCAGAGCCCACGGGGCAAGGGGTGTAAGTTATGCTATTAAGTAAGTTATAGGGGTAGTAAGTTATTACTCCGTATATGAAAGGGGCTTTTCCTCCTCAACGCCCCGCTCTTTACGCTAAAGTTTGACTCTTTCTCTTAACTCTACATTTTGAAACAGTAATAAAAAACTTTAGCGTAAAGAGCGGGGCGTTGAGGAGGAAAAGCCCCTTTCATATACGGAGTAATTTCTGTTCGTTTGAACTTTTAATGTCGCTCCTTACTTTCATTTAAAAAAACTTGTTTTTTTTTTATTTCTGGACGTTTTTGAATTAATGCATGTTTTGATCTTGGCTCTCCGCAAATAAATAATTAAAACGAAATTTTATTAATTTTTTTGGGCTAAATGGCTTTTTCATAGTTTTAATCGTAAGATTTTGAGAAAAAAGGAGCGAGGGAGGAGGCCTAGTTGCCCTTCAATTTTTTGATTACTTAAAAAGGCAACTATAACTTATAATTTTTTACGAACGTTTTAATAAGTAAAAAATATACGTAACTTACGAATTAAATTATTTAGTGAACTTCTATATTCGTATGTTTTTATTGCGTATATCAGGGGGCTCACCCCTCGTCGATACCTCGCTCTTTACACTAAAGCTTAAATTTTGTCCCAATTCCTTAAGAATGACCCCTGAATCACAAAGGCCGTAGAATAAATAGTTGTAATTACTAAAAATACTTTAGCGTAAAGAGCAAGGTATTACGAGGAGGTGAACTCCTCATATGCGTAATAATTTCTGTTCGCTTTAAGTTTTAATGCTGCTTCTCACTTTCAGTAGAAAAAACTTTTCGTATTTATTTTTTCATTGTTTTTTTAAATAATGCTAGAAAATCCTGCGCCCCCTCCATTGAAAGTCTCTTTTCCCATGAGAAGTTCATCCATGGAAAGATCCTCCCACGTAACCCCCCCTCAACCCTCCCCCCCAAACCAAAAAAAACCCTGAAGACGTCTTTACACTTCCCAGTAACCATTACTATATGTAAACACAGGTCAAAGTTTGTAATTTGCAGCCCCTCCCACGGGGATTGCGGGGGAGTAAGTCGTCCCCAAAGACATAGTTATAAGGCTTTTCGACTATGATGAGTAAAATAGCTATCTCAGAATTTTGATCCGGTGACTTTGGGGGGAAAATGAGCGTGGGAGGGGGCCTAGGTGCCCTCCAATTTTTTTGTCACTTAAAAAGGGCACTAGAACTTTTAATTTCCGCTAGAATGAGCCCTTTCGCGACATTCTAGGACCACTGAGTCGATACGATCACCCCTGAGGAAAAAAAAAACAAAAAAAAAACAAATAAACACACATCCGTGATTTGTCTTCTGGCAAAAAATGCGAAATTCCACATTTTTGTAGATAGGGGCTTGAAACTTCTACAGTAGGGTTCTCTGATACGCTGAATCTGATGGTGTAATTTTCGTTAAGATCGTATGACTTTTAGGGGATTCTCCCCCTATTGTCTAAAATGAGGCAAATTTTCTCAGGCTCGTAACTTTTGATGGGTAAGACTAATCTTGATGAAACTTATATATTTAAAATCAGCATTAAAATGCAATTTTATTGATGTAACTGTTGGAATCAAAATCCATTTTTTAGAGTTCGTTACCACTAACTGTTTGATAATTGAATCCGTGATAGATTATAGGAATTAATCTTTTTGCAAGGAATTTTCACCATATAAAAATTGTTGAATTTTGCTTCATTTGGTATGAATAAATTTAGTACCTTGTTTCTTTCCTTGAGAATTTTATTTTGCCTAAATAACATAATTTTTTGCCTCTTTATCTTTTATCTTCAAATACAATTAGAGCACGATCGACGAGAGAGATTACGACAGCTCTTTTAACTTGTGGGGGTGGTTTGATTTAACATGTAAATATCAATTGTTTTGTGTTGGTTTTCTGTAAATAGTAAAATTGTAGAGCATATAAAAAAGGTGGCGTTAAATTCGTATTTTTTGAAACATATCATTTGGGGACATGGATGACGTAATTTCACTTTGGAACTATGGGGAAAATGAACTTTGGGTTTTTTATGGATCACCTCAATAAAAATGGTAGGAATTTACAGTTCACTTTAGAACTTGAAATTGCAAACAAAATCTCATTCCTAGATGTGCTAATTATTCGTAGCTTAGATAGCAGCCTTGGACATTCAATTCAGTTCACAGATAAAGTGAATTTCTTCTGAAAAACTAAGTGAATATCATGCTGAAAAACTAAAATATCATCGCATCAGTGAAGTAATAGACCGGATTAGCTCCGAAAAGTCCTGTTTTCCACTTGCTTTGTGAATAACATTATGTCCTATATTCTCATCAAAACTATTATGTAATCCTGATCTTTAATGCCCCAAGACAAAGATACTGGCAATCCAAAAGTATTGAATTCAATTAGTACATTAGAGTGACTTTAGCACGTATTTAGATAAGTATCATACTATCCCGCTTTGTGAGTGAGCTCTCACGCTGCTGCTTTTTAAAACTAAAAACTCATTGAGTTTCAATAGTGCTGTTCCAAATCTCGCACACATGCCCAAAAACTCTCAAAACTGTTTACTTTGACAGTCGAAAGAATCTTAAAAAGGCTGATAGCTATCAAGGTGTACATACTGTTAAAGCAGGTAATGGGAAAGCTGTAACGTGAAGTATCAGTAGCCTAAAAGAGCCACACTATAATATAGCAGCAATTCTCTGTTTATTTTCGGGGATTATATTAAGGCAAAAATAATATCACAGTGTCATAATTCATGTCACTGCCAGGCTGCCAATCAATATTGTTTGTCCAAATAATCATATGGTGCTTTTATAGTTGTAAGATACTGATCAATGAGTATCAAGCATGCAGTTGGGTATGCATTATTTTTATAATACCAGTAGCTTTGAAGTGAACAACTCCATCCATAAGTAACAGCAGTAAGCTATATATAGTATACTTCAGACTTTGAATGCTATACTCCGCAAGCAGTATTTGATTAAATATGGTATAGTCCTTTTGATAAAATGGTATATATAAAATTATAGAGCATGATATTCATGGCTAGTATATGTCGGTTACTGAATTAGTTTACATTTTTAACTGTAATTCAGAAAACTATCGATATTTCTAACTTCAATCTCCACTAATTTACATTCGTTACTGTTCTGCAAATTTTAAGCATAAAATACTCTTTGCTTAAAGCAAAACACAAGTTGTGCTGCCACAGCGCTGGCAACTTTTGCAATTCTGCTGATGGCAGCTTTGGAATTGATGCATACCTGGGGCTGACAACCCCCATAATTTCTCAAGACAAGAAAATAATTTGCACTTTACTGAAAAAAATTACTGTGGATTATCAGTTTAATATTACATGCTGCTATAACGAATTTGTTTTCGGTAAAGTCCAAATTATGTTCTGGCCTTAAGGAGGCATGGGAGTTGGTAAAGACATGGGGATGTATTTAAAAAATAAATGGGCTTGGGAGTAGGGCTAATTTCCCTTCTTTCTCTTAAAAAGGGCACTAGGACTTTTGATTTAGTTCAACATCCGTCTAAATATTCCTTGAAAGCTTCACCTTAATAATCTTTGCTTAATCTAGCCTTAATAATCTTAGCGTAGAAGTAATAGTTTTAGCACAATTAGTAGCAGTATGTGCATAACACATTTGCTTTCTTCAACATCCCCTTAAACACGTGTTGAAAGTTTAAACTTGAATAGAACCTATGCCTCAACCATTTCTGATACGTCCTCTTGACAACCTGTGTGTGCATAATGTGTTTCGATTTAGTTCTGTACACTTCAAATTTCGAAATTTTTCGCCCTAATACCCTTAGCTGTAGTAGGAGCAACAGTTGTAATAGTATTACGATTGATAGTAGTAGTTTTAGCCTAAGTAGCAGCATTAGGAGTAGTAAAAGAAATAATAATAATAGTACTAGTAGTAAAATGAGCGGAAGCAGAAGAATTAGGATGCGAATATTTTTTTTTTTTGGTTAGTTAAATATCCCCCACAACAAGCCCCGTTAGCTTCAACTTCATACACCATATTGTTCCTAAGATATTGCTGTTGCACCCTTTTGACAACCTGCATACAGAGAACTTGTCTTGACTAAGTTCACCCCCCCCCCAAGAAACAATTCCTTAAAAAAAGTTCACCTTAGTACCTTTAGGCATAATCGTATTGGCATGAATAGTAGTAGTATAATTTAGTTTTTAAGATTTTAGTATCCCATTGCCCTGAATGGATAGAAGGGTGAAGATCTTCTTTTCTTATTTTCTGCTTCTTATATTGAGGCGCCGTATCTACACAAGATTATAAATTGTTTTTACGTCCCTCAATCTAAAATTTGTTTTTTAAGATTTTAGTATCCCCTTACCCTAAATGGATAGAAGGGTGAAGATCTTATTTTCTTATTGCCCTGAAGGGATAGAACGGTAAAGATAAGAACTTTGAAATACGTTCCTTTGCTATGCTTTTGTCTTCTTTTGTGCTTATTATGTTGAGGCGTCCTATCTGCACAAGATTATTAATTTGTTTTTATGTATGTTACTCAATCTATACTTAACAAATACTTTATCTAATAAACGCGTCTTATATAAAATTAATGCCTCTATGCGCTAATAACGCAAATAAAACTCCATTTATACAAAAGATATATATACAAATATATTTACTCATAATAAATACAATGTAAATCATCTAAGAGAATTCATTATTTTTTCAAGGGCATTCCTTGCAATACCATCGGGAAAATAACTTAAATTTTCTAAGGCCATTTTCAAATGCGAATATTTTAATTCCTGAGCCTGAGACAGAACCTCATCAGTGTTGGCCATCTTGATGATCTGGAATAAACAGACTTAAACAAAATCTTCCACTTAAGACTGATGCATAGCTGATAAAAATGTACTTATAGACTTATAACTGATAAACATACTAAAAACTGATATAAACGTACCTGAACAAACATACACAGCCAGTGATATAAAATAACTCAAATGACTTACAGCCGAAGTGCTATTTAAATAAAAAGCACGCCTACATGAAAAATCTGAGCCAAAATAGAAAAAGTAATCTTTGGTATCTGACCTATTTCTAAGGCCACGGTCTTTCCAAAAACATTTCCTCAAATTTAACATCAAAGCAGGTGCTATGAAGCAGTTGTTCATCTATTTACAGTGCAAACAGAAATTTAAGGAAGAAATACATATAGCCCACACATAAGATTTAGGTCTAAAAGAAGAGAGGTAACTGATCTCTATCGATCTCGGTCAACACAAAAATAACTTGAGACATTTAGGGCAGCTGGATAGACATTATTTTGGGCAAGCTGGGTACAGCTGGCCACACTTCAGAGGACCACATCTGCATATCATATAGCACCCCTATCGAGCACGGTCAACACGAGAAACAACCTATTTGAGGCGTCTGAAATCCTCCCATAACGGATAAAGCCGGTGTAGTAGTGAATACAATAAGAATAAAAAGCAGGGTGCAGCTTGCCACACGTCATAGGATTACATATGCATACCTGTGGCTACCACAAATTCCTAAAATATGAGCACTCAAGGATCTTAACCACTGAAACTTAATACTAGATTCTTTTTCTCCTCAAAATTCAGATTCCAACAGATAGAAAATCAAAAACAAAATTATTACATCCATGTTGGATGACTCTTTGCTCTTTCTAGCTGCGCCTTCGCTTGATGTTTTGTATAATAAAATTCATAATGCTGTCTCTGAATTTCTAGCTTTTTCTCAACAAAATTTGTTAACCCTAAACTTTTCTAAAAATCTTTTCATGATATTCTCTAGACTTTCGTCAAGTGTTGGCAATGATCAAATCATGGTTCGAGGAAATGTGATACAAAGGGTAGCAACAACAAAATATTTGGGGTTTTTAATTGATGAAAACCTGTCGTGGAAAAACCATTCAAATGCTATAGCTGAAAAATTAAGCAGAGGTCTTGGGGTGATGCGAAGAATTAAAAATCTAGTCCCAAAAAAGATTCTAAAAATGATTTATTTTTCTATATTTTGTCCATATATTAGCTACGGATGCTCTATATGGGCAAGTAATTTTGTAACATGTTTCAAAAGGGTACAAAAACTTCAGAATAGAGCTGTAAAATTATTATCGGAATTTTATGATTCTGATGATGTTCCTGCTCATGAGCATTTTAAAAAGAATAAGTTAATGGATGTATCCCAAATTCGTGATTACCAAATTGCGATTTTCTCGTATAAATATTTGAATCGCCTGCTCATCCCTGCTTTTGAAAATCTTTTTACTTTTAATAGATACCATCATGATCATAATACAAGAAAAGCTGATAACTTAACTCATGAGTTTAGGAGTACTACTCGGGCATCTTTTGTGATTCGCCATTATGGTCCCCATGTTTGGAATATTTTGCCCGAGGGTGTGAAAAATGTGCCTAGTCTTCTGGCTTTCAAGTCACGGGTAAAGAAGTTTCTTTTATCTCGTGAATAATTTTGATGTAAGCCCTGTTCCATGTTGTCATTCTATTCAAGGCATTTCCCTGATTTACTTGCTGTTAATTTTTTCTGTTAATTTTTATCTGTCTTCTTCTTGTCTTTTTGCTCTTTCTCTTTTTCTCCTTTCTTCCTTCATCAGTTGAGTTTCTTTTGTATTGAGTAGCGTGATATGAATGTGTTTTTAATTAGCTGAGGGTGATAACCTCGCTTGCCTTTACAAGCTTATTGCCTTTCTTGGCAGGAGAATGGCGAATAGTGTTTGCTTTCTTTTCTTAATAAATGTATATCTCATATCTCTATTGGCTTAACGACCCTACTTGACTACTAAGGTCCTTGCGCCAGCCCTACAGTGTGCTACTACAGCTGAATTAGGACTCATGATCTCAAATTAACAAGCTGAGGTTAAACTCACTGCGCCACCATAGGATACAGAACAAATACATTTTGGGCTGACAAGTATTTTAAAAAATACAGGTATTTGGAAATTTCGCTAGTCTTATGCAGTAATTGATCAACGGCTACCAAGGTCGTAGCTGGAATTTTTCTTCAGGGGTGGGGGGACAAAAAAAACTTTAAAAATACGCCAAAACTTTTTTACATGCATTTTGTTACCTTTATACGAGTCAAACAATCTTTTTTTGTGGGGGGGGGGAGAATGGGGTAAATACCCTTGTACCCTCCTAGATTGTACCACGATGGCTACCCTGTTTCTTCTTAATCAAAAGAAACAACCATAACAGAATTTCACTTTACCGGTTTTCTTAAGCATAAGACGAACCCTGATGTTGTAAGAAGAAAAATACATTAGTTGCCGATAAAAGGATGAAAAGTACAAATCTGGCCCCAATTATAACGCTTTTAATTTCTTGAGAAAAAAAAATCTACAGATGACAAATATTAAACAAGACATCGAGATAACATTAAAAGTATCGAGATGTGCATGTTTATATTTGGAGTTGCTAAGCAAGAACAAATGTTCTTCTGCTCAAGCGCTAAAAGAAGTGGACGGTTTTGCTCTCCTTGCTGTACAGCTTCTATACACTGTGTATACACCATGTATACACTCAACATACACTCCTATATGCTATGTTTAAACAGATATTCTTCTGCTCAAGCGCTGAAAGATGCGGACGGTTTCACCGTCCAAGCTGTATAGCTCATCCTATCTCTAATCACACTTGAAAATAATCGACAATTGAAAACGCCCAATATTATCATAGTTTTAAGTCAGTTGCTTTCTCTCTCTCTCTCTCTCTCTCTCTCTCTCTCTCTCTCTCTCTCTCTATATCTATATATATATAAAAATAAGTTGTCTGTCTGTGGATGTGTGGATGGATGTGTCAGGTGACGTCACCTGAAAAAACTGGATCAGGTGACGTCAAAACTGAAAAAACTAAAAAAAGGCAAAAACTACAAAAAAAACTAAAAACTAATAAAAAAAATAAAAAAGGTAAAAAACTAAAAAAACTATAAAGGTAAAAACCAATAAAAAACTAAAAAAGAAACTGAAAAAACTAAAAAAAGGCAAAAACTACAAAAAAAAAACTAAAAACTAATAAAAAAAGTAAAAAAGCTAAAAAACTAAAAAAACTAAAAAAACTAAAAAAACTAAAAAAAGGTAAAAAACTAAAAAAAATAAAAAATAAAAAAAAACTAAAAAAAAGGAAAAAACTGAAAAATAAGCTAAAATAAAGGTAAAAACCAATAAAAAACTAAAAAGAAAAAAAGGAAAAAACTAATAAATGACGACACTCAAAGAGAAAGCGACCAGGACAAAAGGAATGTTCGATTAGCAATCAACAAAGCACCGGGACACAGGGAGTATAAATGACGACCAGGACAAAGCACCGGGACATAGGGAGTATAAATGACGACCAGGACATAAGTAAAAAAAAATTAACAAAACTAAAAAGAAGGTAAAAACTACAAAAAAACTAAAAAGAAAAAAAAACTAAAAACTAATAAAAAAACTAAAAAATCTAAAAATCTAAATAAACTAAAAAAGAAAAAAAAAGGAAAAAAATAAAGGAGAAAAACAAAACTAAAAAACGAATGTATATACAGACCGGTACACCGGGATACAAATGACGACCGGGACACAGGGAATATAAATGACGACCGGGACACAGGGACACAACTACAACGGGGACACCGGGGGAAACAGGGGGATATAAATGACGACCGGGACAAAAAAACTAAAAAGAAAAAAAAACTAAAAACTAATAAAAAAACTAAAAAATCTAAAAATCTAAATAAGCTAAAAAAGAAAAAAAAAGGAAAAAAATAAAGGAGAAAAACAAAACTAAAAAACGAATGTATATACAGACCGGGACACCGGGATACAAATGACGACCGGGACACAGGGAATATAAATGACGACCGGGACACAGGGACACAACTACAACGGGGACACCGGAGGAAACAGGGGGATGTAAATGACGACCGGGACACCGGGACAGGGAATGGTCGATTAGCAATCACCATCAACAAAGCTCAAGGGCAATCATTAGAATCATGAGGTATAGATCTGAATACAGATTGTTTTCCCATGGACCATTATATGTTGCATGTTCAAGAGTCGGTAAACCTGACAATCTATTTATATGCAAAGACAATGGGACAGCAAAGAATGTTGTATATTCGCAAGTTTTACGTAGTTAAAACCATATATATATATATCTATCTATATTCACAGGTGGGACATAGGGACACAACTACAATGGCGCGTAACTATTATGGCGCGTAACGACTTACGCGCGCGGGGGGGCTTGGGGGGGGGGCGCGAAGCGCCCCCACCAACTAGGTGTTGGGGTGGCGCGAAGCGCCACCCCAACAGCTAGTATATATATATATATATATATTGATGCTAGTGGAATACCTAAAACACCAAGTGTACAGTTGCCGTAATTTCTGAAATGTCAAAACAGAATCAACAATCTTCTTCTTACTATTTTTGAATAAATTTTTCTATGCTATAAAATTGGAGTTTTTTATAAATTATTTTGTGTTTTCAGTAAAGACTGACGGTGTGGCATTTACGTCATTGGATGGTATAAAGGGGGTTATACCCTCTGTCCTTTGGAGTATGTTTGTGGAGTTTAACTTTTAATCTTGATTTTAGCTATGATAAAAATTGGATCTTTACCTAAGAACAAATAAGAGAGGGATATACAAACAAGGGTACCAAAACAGAAGAATGTTGAGAATTTTCTCCCCCTAAATTCCCCCCTTCTCCCTCGCCTAGATTTTGAAAACCACGTTTTTTTTTGTTTGTTTTTTATCAACAATACTTTTTTGTTACTTTTCACTGAAAAATATTGGAAATTTTTCCTAAATTTTGGAAAAGATATTTTGCCCCACCCCCTAAATATTCGTAAATTGGCGACCCTGCTCGTACCCCCCAAATAAAAAAAACACAGCATTTTCAACCAACTACAGCAAGGATTTCTGTAGTAACCCAAACCGAAAATAATTCCTCTTAAAACTAGTAACAACAGATAAACAGCAACAAAAAAGAATTAAAAAGAGGAGTATACCTTCTCTGGTAGAAGAGATGCTTCTAAGTTGTTGCTATTTTTGCTTAGCCATATGACTAAGGGCAAGCATGATCCATCCAGGTCGTACTTCGAATCTGATACTGCATTGTTAAAAGCGGTAATGTCTTCATTAGCCTGGAATATTATAGTTGAAAATATATTTCTATTAATTCCAAAATAATCACCTAAGAATGGCACAAAATAAGTAAACAAACTAAAGCTAAACCCTAATTGTTATTAACAATTACATCTAATGTGAATTATAACGAACAATTACCAATTAAAGTTAATTAATAATTAATTAACAACGGCTACAATTAGTTATAGTTAATTATAATTAATAAGAAAACTCTAATCAATTAGTCTTTAATTAATCATTATTAATCATAGGTCTATAGCTAAATTATATTAATTATTCAAAGACGGCTAATCATAGCCCTCTCCTAATTATATCTAACAATCAAACAGTTCGTGGTAACGAACTGTAGTAAGGAGCGACCCGGCCCAATAGTAACCAAAACTCTAAAAAATGGAATTTTGATACCAATAGCTACATCAAAAGAATCGCATTTTAATGCTGGTTTTAAATATATAAGTTTCATCAAGTTTAGTCTTACCCATCAAAAGTTACGAGCCTGAGAAAATTTGCGTTATTTTAGAAAATAGGGGGAAACGCCCCCTAAAAGTCATAGAATCTTAACGAAAATCACACCGTCAGATTCAGCGTATCAGAGAACCCTACTGTAGAAGTTTCGAGCTCCTATCTACAAAAATGTGGAATTTTGCATTTTTTGCCAGAAGGCAGATCACGGATGCGTGTTTATTTGTTTTTTTTTTCTTTTTCCCAGGGGTGATCGTATCGACCCAGTTGTCCTAGAATGTTGCAAGAGGGCTCATTCTAACGGAAATGAAAAGTTCTAGTGCCCTTTTTAAGTGACCAAAAAAATTGGAGGGCACCTAGGCCCCCTCCCACGCTAATTATTTTCCCAAAGTCAACGGATCAAAATTCTGAGATAGCCATTTTATTCAGCGTAGTCGAAAAACCTTATAACTATGTCTTTGGGGACGACTTACTCCCCCACAGTCCCCGTGGGAGGGGCAACAAGTTACAAACTTTGACCTGTGCTTACATATAGTAATGGTTATTGGGAAGTATACAGGCGTTTTCAGGAGGATTTTTTTGGTTTGGGGCAGGGGGTTGAGAAGAGGGGGATATGCTGGGGGAACTTTCCTTCGAGAATTTGTAATGGGAGAAGAAAATTTCCATGAAGGGAGAGCAGGATTTAGGCTACTAGCATTATTTAAAAAAAAAACAATTAAAAAATAAAAGTGAAAAAGCTTTTTCAGCTGGAAGTAAGGAACAGCAATAAAACTTAAAACAAACAGAAATTATTACCCATATGAGGGGCTCACCTCCTTCTAATACCTCGCTCTTTACGCTAAAGTATTTTCAATAATTTCAACTACTTATTCTACGGCTTTTGTGATTCAGGGGGTCATTCTTAATGAATTGGGATAAAATTTAAGCTTTAGTGTAAAGAGCGAGGTACTGACGATGGGGCGAATCCCCTCATATATGTAATAAAAACATGAGAATAAAAAAGTTCTTTCCGTAAGCTAATTTATAAGTTACGTAAATCTTTTACCAATAAAAAGATTCGTAAAAAATTAAAAGTTCTAGTTGCCTTTTTAATTAACCAAAAAATCGGGGGGCAACTAGGTTTCGTCCCCCGCTCTTTTTTTCTCAAAATCATTCGATCAAAATTATGAGAAAGCCATTAAGCCAAAAAAAAATATGCAAATTTCGTTTTGATTATTCCTCTGCGGAGAGCCAAAATCAAAACATGCATTGATTCAACAACGTTCAGAAATTAAATAAAAAAAACAAGTTTTTTTAACTGAAAGTAAGGAGCGACATTAAAACTTAAAACGCACAGAAATTACTTCGTATATGAAAGAGGCTGCTTCCTCATCAACGCCCCGCTCTTTACGCTAAAGTTTTTTACTGTTTTAAAAAGAAGAATTGAGAGAAAGAGTCAAACTTTAGCGTAAAGAGCGGGGCGTTGATAAGGAAGCAGCCTCTTTCATATACGAAGTAATTTCTGCGCGTTTTAAGTTTTAATGTCGCTCCTTACTTTCAGTTAAAAAAACTTGTTTTTTTTTATTTAATCACAGTTGAAAACGACTTTTATAAAAACCCAAATAATCCCCTAAGAATGGCAAGAAGTAAATAACTAAACTAAAACTAAAGCCAAGTTGTTATTAACAACTATGCTTAACGCAATTAGCCAATTTCAATTATAATTAATAAATTATATTGATTAACCAAGGAGGCCTCCCTTAACTCTAATTAAGAATCTAAGGTAATCAAGGTCTGTACGGGTCAAACTTTGAATCTGATATAGCATTATTAAGAGCGGTAACGTCTTCATTAGCCAGGAATATGACAGTAGAAAATACTGTTTATTAATTGCAAAATAATTCCCCTAAGAATAGTACGAAGCAAATATCTAAATTAAAACTAGAGCTAGTTGATTAACTAAATTAGCGATGCTACTAAGTTGTGGCTATTGTTGCTTTTCCACATTACTAAAGGTAAGCAATATCTATCCACTTTAAATTTTACTGTTCAATTCATGGTAATTAATTAATTAACTATATTAAGACACCTTTGCCGACTAAAGCATCTATTTTGAAAACAGAATAAGGTTGATCATAAGACCAGAGGCTGAAACTATTTTCCATTTCAATTCAGGCTCCTTATCTTAATTAATCTAATTAACACTTAATTACCTAATCAACATAACTCCTTATTTTTGTTGAAAAGATTTTTTTAGAGATAGGAAAGGACTTGCTTCTTAAAATGAATTGCACAATAATTGATAGCCAAATTTGTACTTCAAAATAGGTCAAAATGACAAAAACACAATTTAATATACAATACAGTCCTTAATACAAGTCAGGCAGCAGAGGGTTAGAGATGATACAGGGTGAGAGGGAAAATGAACACAATCATCCTGGAGCAAAGCACCTTTCTATACCATTTAGTTATCTATATATATAAAAATAAGTTGTCTGTGGGTTATGTCTGTCGAGTGATGTCATGTTTGTGTGTCGACTGACGTCATGTTTGTCGACTGACGAAATTACAGACCGGGACATCGGGACACAAATGACGACCGGGACATAGGGAATATAAATGACGACCGGGACACTCAAAGAGAAAGCGATCGGGACACAAGGAATGTTCGATTAGCAATCACCATCAACAAAGCACCGGGACACAAATGACGGGTGGGACACAGGGAATATAAATGACGACCGGGACACTCAAAGAGAAATTACAGACCGGGACACCGGAACACAAATGACGACCGGGACAAAAATGACGACGGGGACACAGGGAATATAAATGACGACCGCGACACCCAAAGAGAAATTACAGACTGGGACACCGGGACACAAATGACGACCGGGACACAGGGAATATAAATGACGACCGGGACACAGGGACACAACTACAACGGGGACGCCGGGGGGCACAGGGGGATATATAAATGACGACGGGGACACAGGGAATGTTCGATTAGAAATCACCATCAACAAAGCTCAAGGGCAATCATTAGAATAATGAGGCATAGATCTGAATACAGATTGTTTTTCCCATGGACAATTATATGTTGCATGTTCAAGAGTCGGTAAACCTGACAATCTATTTATATGCACAGAAAATGGGACAGCCAAGAATGTTGTATATTCGCAATTTTTACGTAGTTATATATATATATATATATATATATATATATATATATATATATATATATATATATATATATATATATATATATATATATATATATATATATATATATATATATATATATATATATATATATATATATATATATATATATATATATATATATATATATATATATATATATATATATATATATATATATATATATATATATATATATATATATATATATATATATATATATATATATATATATATATATATATATATATATATATATATATATATATATATATATATATATATATATATATATATATATATATATATATATTCACAGGTGGGACACAGGGACACAACTACAATGGCGCGTAACTAATATGGCACGTAACGACTTACGCGCGCGGGGTGGCTTGGGGGGGCGCGAAGCACCCCCACCAACTAGGTGTTGGGGTGGCGCGAAGCGCCACCCCAGCAGCCAGTATTACATAAAAGTCACCCTCGTTTAAATTTTTAAGAAGGGGGGATAGCATTGCCCAGCCGCAATGGTACAAATGAAGTGTTAAAAAAAAGATGTAAAATATAAAAAGAGGCAAGAAAAAGAAATAAAATCATTGAGAATTTGGAAATTTAAAGGAGTTTTTTAAGAAGATTGGGAGACTTAAATGTAATTTAGAGGAGTTAACCTGACATTAAGATTGTTAATGCTTCCTATATGTAGGACAAAACATAATAATCAATATTTTAGAAAAATTCTAAAATAAAAACCAGTCTGTGGCCCAACAAGCTCAAGTTGAACCATGGCTTGATCAGAAAGGGTGCACAAAAGCTAAATTAGAAATAAAAAATCTTAAAAAATATATGTCGAATTTCTTGTAGCATCACCGGGCGTAATATGCGGTAAGGATTAATCTTTCTTCACTGTGGTTATTAAACCTGCGCACAAATTAAGAAATTTTCCTAACCCCTGGTACCCATTGCTGCGTCAAACCCGACATGATTTTTTTCTGGCGGAACAGACGTACGACAGAATCGGATGGAGGTTCACAAAGAAACGCAGACTTTTGCGTCGCTGCGACAAACTCTAGAAGAAATCAAATCAGGTTTTCGAACTGATTTTTTTTTTTTTCATTTTTATTTTTCTTTTTTTTTAAATCAGAACAACGCATGCTTTTTGTCGTATAAGTTGAAATTATTCAACGCATCCGACATTGCAGCAAAACGGATGGTTTTGCGTCGTTTGTCGCACGATTTGTGTCATTTGTCACATGTCGCAGGATTTTGCGCGAAATCGCAGCAGTGGGAACCAGGGTTAACAACTCATTGAAGCACGAGGTCAACGCGGCTGCGCACGCTCCTCCTTCACCAATCTTATTCAAACCTCAACTCTTCCCCTCCCGTGGAGTTTTAATTTCCTTCGAATCGTTTCTAATCCCATTCCCATGCAGAAATCTTTCCACCCCGTTCAAGGAGGACCTGCTTTTTGATCGGTCACAGAAAGACGACCAAAAAGCACAATCTTTGGCAATCTGTCACCCTTCATCTATAAAACTAGGCCTATTCACCTCAAACTTACTTGGATAGTAGTATTAAAGGACAGGGGCGAGTGCTTAAAAAAATGTTGTACACATCTTAGCTGGTTTAATTTTTTGTCATTTCTTTTATTTTATTTTGTATGCTTTGTTGACTTGTTATTTTGAGCAGATTTTTTTATGTTTTGTCATAGCCCTGGGGCTTTTTTGCAATAAAATTTATCTATATCTTCTTCTTGATTCTTTATCAGGACTAGGAGTTTTCCGCCTCACCTGGCATCTGATATTCATATGTTGCGTGGGAATTTGTTCAACCGTAATCTCCCCAGACTCACGGCACTTTCTTAATAATCTTAATAGACTTAATAATAAAATCTTATTCAAGCACCCACGTTTCAGAGTTGTACTTGACCACTGTCATTACCATAGCTTCCAGTATTTTAATCTTTGTTTTTAACTTATCTCCTTATTCTTCTGAACTTTTTTTAAATTACGAAAAATCACCTTGCGCCTTGGTGAAAATAACTTACTTCAACACTTTCTCCGTCGGCTTTAATACTACTATCCAAGTAAGTCAAGCTATTCAGTTGATCAGCTCTGCAGTCCCCTCTCCGACCTCATTTATCGCTGAATCAAACCTTTACCCTATTTTCAGACCTATTCTTACAACTCTCAAAGCCTCAGAAAACCTACTCATGCAGCTAAAATATTGATCTAGGACACTCAAGTCACAGACATAATAAGCCGGTCTAGGAAAACGTAGCCTTCATGTTTGATACCCTACTCTCTCATAGCTTTTGCCCTACTCCTTAAGACAAAATCTATCAAAATGATTCATATAAATGGGGATACAACCCAACATGCCTAACTCCTGATTCAACACCAATCCAGCTACAAGCACCATTTCCTATGTCAACTAGAGCTATATTATTCTTGTACGTAGCACTGATCACGTTGATAAACCGTACAAGGATAGAACCATCGATAAAGCTGCACTATCAGCGGAATCAAAAACTTGCTCATAATCTATAAAGCTGAGGACTAAAGGCGCCTGACGACCCAGACCCTTCTTAATTATATGGTATACCGTATATCCCATATGGTGTACCAATTATATGGTGTACCTTATACGGTATACCGTACTGGGATAGAGCCATCGATAAAGCTGAACTATCAACTGAATCAAACAATTGCTCATAATCTATAAAGCTGAAGACTAAAGGGACCAGACCACCCAGACTCTTCTTAATCATATGGTATACCGTAAAAGGATAGTAACATCGATAAAGCAGCACTATCAGCTGAATCAAACGCTTGCTCATAATCTATAAAGGTGAGGACTAAAGGGGCCTGATGGTCCAGGCCCTTCTCAATTATCAATCTAAGCGTCAAATTTTGGTCAATATATCCGCAACCTTTCTAAACTGCACTATTCTTCTCCTAAAATCCCAACTAAGGCATCTCTTAGTCTAATAAAACATCATCATGTGAACTAATCTACTTTCAACACAAAATCTAGCTAATCCCTCTCTAAATACTGCCCTTGCTTTTATTACCTATCTTATGTAGAGGTTTAGTTAAAACTTTAGTGAAATCATTAGTTATTTCTTCTTTTTTAAAATTTCGGAAACTCATAATTCAAAAGCTCATTTACAATAGAAGCAGCACTTGAGGCCTTACTATTTTTCTATCCTTTTAGTACAGTCTCTAACTCTTCCTCACAAAATAAATTTTCCTCCGCTTCTAAATTGTCGAAAATGTGTTCACTCTTCTTCATATTGTTTGCTAGTTTTATCATGGTTAACATATTTTCAAAGTATTTTGAACATCTCTCCCAAACACTTATCTTATCACTAATTGTGGCCACTTTTATATCTTTAATTGGAAAAAGTCCAGGCTAACTACTTTCTCTCAGTTCATAATAGGCAAATGCAACATTTACTACTATGGCGTCTATCTGCATCTTCTATAGCTTCTGAAATTTTAGCCATGGCCTCCACTTCACACCTCCTTAACTCACATTTTAATGCCTTCTCTACATTACTTTATTTCCCCCTTTTCATGTACGATCCATCACCCAGAAACTTCTTGTACAAGTCCCTTCTTTTTTCTATTAAACTTCTAACATTTTTAGCTAGGTTTCTAACTTCCCTCCCTAAGACACCTTCTGCTACTTCGTAAAGTGTTTTGCTAAGACTTTGCCACCCATCTTCTACGTTGTCCAATTTTAGACTCTTTGGCTTAATATCCGACTGCTCCTGGAAAGTTCCTGGCCAGGTTTTACACCCTCCAGTTCCAAATCATCTCCTAATTATTTTTGGAAAGTTTCTTAATTTTCCTTGGAACGTTCTTAATGGCCGTTTTTATGACAAAAAACTCATTGTTTATAACTAGAATTTTTGTCCCTACAAAATAATAGTAGTCTGTTACCATTACTATTGTACTTCCCTACACAACATTTACGAAGCAAAATTTTACCGAATTTATGAAACCATTTATCCCACTTTGTACCAACGTGGGCATTGAAACTTCCTAAAAAAAATACCCTTTTCTCACCTACTATCAGCTCATTTTGTCATCTTTTTTTTCTAATTAAAACGATTATCATATTCACAATAGAAAAAAAAATATTCAAATTCCTTTTACTCCTTCCGTAAGGAAACTTTAATCCTGTAAAGGCGAGTCATACTGAGGGAATGTGATGCCTGAATCAGCTTGACGGCACCACTCTTTACCCAGCTCAAAAATAAATTTCAAATGTCTTTGACCTTCGAATTTATTTCTTTTTTTCTCTCCTTTTTATGTAGGATTCATTAGAGTCTATACAGTCTAATTAATTTATGAATAAGAGATCTACAGCCGAACTGGCCAGCCATGACAAAAAAAGAGATGAATATAAAGACTACAAACGGGTCTATGGCCAGTAAATGAAAACGAAGAAAAAAAAAATCAAACGAATATTTTGCCCGTATCTAACAAGGCGTCTTCAGCGTGGAAAAAAAACAAAACAAACCAAAACTAAAAAATATATATAAAACTAAAATAGACTAGTCTAAAATACATAATATACAGTTACTTAGCTTCTACAGTTTGTAGCTACCTTCATCAAACCACAAAAGTAACTGGATTAAAAAATTTTAAATAATAAATGACATAGGAATATATTATTGCAACATAATTTTATGCAAGGCTTTTGGTGCTGCTATTCGCTTAGGTTTGTTTCTTGAGCTAGCCCATGGGACATTTTGCAATACTTTATTTTTGATTATGGGCTCATTTTTTAAATGATATCATAAATAGGATCAATATTTATATTACCAGTATCTCTATTAATTGATAAACCTGCAAAATGTGTTTTTTATTTCTAATACTTCAAGAGCCCATTGAGTGGTAATACTAAATGGGCTCTGAGATGTCCTAAACTTTTCTGGAAAATTAAGGATAGGCTATCAAGTCATTTAATCATGATTTTCACCTTTCTAAGGTTCGGATGGCTGATAAACAACTCATTCTTTCACATGCAATTTTGCCACCACATAAGGTAAAGTATTTCATCACGTAAGCTTTTTCAAAACATAATTGAAGATATTTATCCCATAATTTTACCTAAAAAATCTTTATGAGTCTACTAATCTTTAGGAGCCTCTCCCCAAGATCCTCAACGTGTTTCCAGGTGGCGATAAGGGAACGCCCTACAGATCTGTAGGGTTCCATAGGAGGCACAGACCAAGGGGGGACCTTGTCCCTGGGGGTTCATAATAGAAACTGGGGCACCCTCGTCCGGGCCAATAAATACAGGTGGAGGAGGAAGAAGGCTCCTCAAATGTACAATCAAAAGGGCTCACCCCCATCGTGGGAGGATCCTCTATGGAAGGAGAACGGCGACAGGGCATAAGATCCAGATCTATGGACAACGGCCTCTGCAAAGGGCTGCCTCGACCCTTTCGGGGTACCTGCAAAACTGAGAACCTTGTGGTCAACTCTATTCCCACTTGAGGAGTGGCATCCCTCGAGAAAATTAGAGTCTAGTAAACAACACAGCATTCACAAGGGATTCTGGATTAATGGATAATTTTTCTGGGCTTGGTTTATTTTAACAGGCGTTTTTGGCTGAAAAACCTCTACCTAGCTAATTTATCTACTATGGGTCACCTCCCCGTAATACCATAATATTTGTAGGCATGAATATATAATGAGTCTGAGGTAATAGGCCTGGAACGGTCTGTGCAGGATTACAACTCTTGTTGATAGAAGAGCATCGCCAAGTGCTGAAAACCATGTTGTGACCAAGATTGGATCAGGATTCCACAAAGCCTCCATTCATACTGGAGGTCCCAGGGACTTCTTGTTGCTCATTTTATGACTAAAAAGTTCAGGTTATCAGTTATAGTAGTATGTTGAACCGACTGATGAAGATACTAGTGACTCAGATGAATTTTACTTACAGTTACAGGAGCACATAGACAGGGTCCAAGGTATAAATATGGTGTTTTACTAGGAGATTTTAACGCTCAGGTCGGTAGAAAATAGGGATAGATGGTATCCTCGCCTTGGTAAATCTGGTGTACGAAAAGAAACAGTAGTGGCTATAGACTTCTGTAATTTTTTAGGTATAATAATCTAGTTATAACCTATACCGTGTTTGGTCATAAAAGGGCACATAAGTTGACAAGGTATTCTCGTGATGGTAAGATAGCAAACCATAATGATTATATTATAGTAACCCAGAAACTGGCAGGATCAATACAAGATACTAGGGTACATAGGAGTGCTGTTACTGATGTTAAAAGAAAAGACCGCCATCTAGTACTGTCTAGGGTTAATTTAAAGCTGAAATTCCGGAAGGGTAACAATCTCCCCGGAAGTTATGATGTGGGTAGACTCCAGAATGAGAATTTGACGTGTTAATTAACGAATGATATCGCTTAGGAGGAGAACTGACAATATCACGAATAGGCACCGTAATCAAAGTCAGTCACGTAAACCAGCAGTTAATCCAGTGTTAATTAGGCTTGCGAATGACAGTGAAGCTTATCTTGTTACGATAAATAAAAGTTTCGAAAAGAGAAAAATCCTTTATTAGACAGTCCCAAAATATACTGAATATATATCGGTCAACTTTAGAGTAGCCGAAATATCCAGTATTTTTTGTGAATTATCACTGTCTAATAAAAGGCTTTATCCCTGTTCGAACTTTTACTTATCGTCATGGAAAGGCAGCGTGATCTTCGAAATTATCTATCTATAAATGGAAAACGTATCCAAGCTGATGGGCTTTGAAACAAAAATTTGCACGGACCTTCTGTTCTGCACTTAACGCTGCACTTAATCTGCACATAACGCTTTGCCCACAGGATTTCTCACTAAAGCGAAATATATGAAGGAGTCTGGATTATTTATTGCTTCACAGGTTAAACATAAAGAAACTCAAGTAGGGAACGTGATAAAAAAAATTGGCAAAGATATATGGGAGAGAGTTAATAAATAATTGAATTAGGACGGTAATGATATAAGTCTATATTTATATGATTTTGTGGAGAATTTTGTTGATTTGGAGTTTAGTGGTTTGGTTGTTAAATTAGCTGATATATGATGAATTAAATGATTACAATTATTTTATTTTCTAATTATTTCATATTATTTTATTTTTATAGTATTATTATTTTATTTTATATTATTTTCTTTAAGTGTCATGGCGACTGTTCTCTTGAAGATGTTTCTTACTTCATTCTTTTGTTATCAATAGGCCTAGTTATTACACTTTCTTTCCTTTCTTCGCGCCACATTATTCTCGATTTTTCTTTTATAAGGTTTGCATGTTATCAAGATCTGGTTTTTCATTTAAGCTTGTTTCTTTCACATAAAAATCTGATTTTTTCCTTAACGTTCATTTACCCACTGTACGAGAGAAACATATTTGTTCTAAGATCTTGAAATATGGTGGACCCAATTGTCGCTTTGCCGCCTACTGAAACAAGTGCAGAATAAAAGGTGTTGTAAAAATTCTTCGAGTTTTCACCTCTACACCTGATCTACGAGTGCAAATGAAGAAGTTATTCCTTAATTTTGTTCTTTGATGCTTAATGTTCTTATTTTTTCCTTTTCTTCTTTTGTATTACTCCACTTTTCTTTTTTTTTGTATGAGCGGGCAAAAGTAGAATTATTATTATTATTTGTGTATCCATTGGCTCTTCATATGGATGGTAAGTCCCTTTTTGTCAGTAAGTATACCCAGGGTCGAGCTATAAAACTTAATAAATTCGAGGAGCTCTCCTGGATCTAAGTAAAATATTTGAGAATCTATGTCAAGATGACGATTTTTTGATATGATGATCCATTCAATCCCAACAAATAAATATCCAATCCCCAGTCAAATTTCACAGACTGAAATAAAATCTGTTAAATAAATAAAATTAATGAATTTAAAAATTAATGAATTATTTCATTAATTAATTTAATTAAAATTAATTAATCATTAATTATTAATTAATGAATTAAAATTAATGACCAAAAAAGTTAAATTAAATAAATCTGTTAAATAAAAATCTCGTTTTTAACCACGGCATAGCATTTGAATGAATTTTGTAGTTTTTCAGGTTTGAATCAATCCCGGGTTAATAAAAAATTAGTTTAAAGAATAATTTAATTATTAACTATTAATTTCAATTGAATTCTGGGGAGGCTCCTCCTTTTATTTTGTGTTAAATATTTATTTGGTTATTTTGAATTTATTGAATGTTTTTTTTGTTATCATGTGGAGAGTTGAGGGGCCATCTTTTCACTCCGCTGTTTGGAAATAGTTTTACTTATTCATTGTTAAGCGTATAACCCAAATACGAGTTAACTTCGCTGTGGGTCATTAATTTGATAGTTCTTTTTTTTAAAGAATTATTAAAGTTATTAAAGAACTTGAACGCATAGCTCCCTATATTAGGAATAAACAGAATTTAGAAAAAAATTATTAGGGATTAAGATTAACTCCTCGACATTTATAACTGGAAAAACGCAAAAACTGACAAACATTTTTTACGCTCGGCAAGGTAGTACAGCTTTTGAGGATAAGATTTTAAATTTTTTAAAGATTTTAAAATTTTTAAAGATTTTTTAAATTTTAAAGATTTTTAAAATTTTTTAAATCTTAAGATTTTAAAGACAGACGGCAAAATCTAACTTTAAAAGCACAAAATAAGGTTAATTTTGAAGGTTCAAATTTTCACATCAACAAGATGAGTATTTTGAAAAAAAAGTAAAAAGAAAGTAAAAAAAAACTCGAGTAAAAAAGGGTGAGTCATCCATCCCACACAATGCTACAAAAAGAAGTATTTCCGTTCTTATTTGACAAGCAAATCTAAAATATCAAAGGCTTGCTTCTGATGACCTGAGACACTATGAATATACTTGAATATCTTTGAATATCCTATGAGAATCAGTAAATAACTGAAATCAAAATATTTTGATATCAAATTTACATTTCAGATAGAGTTAAACACGCCTCGCAGATAGGCTGTGACGCAAGAAAACTCATGTGGTTTCTAGCGGACGTCAAGGTATCAAAAACCTTTGTAAGCTATTGTCCCCTGACCGTTCAGCATATCTTGGAGGGGGAAAGAGCGCTATTTCTGCTCTAGTATGCACTGCGTCAATTTTTGTGACCTAAAAAACTTTTCAAAAGTGTCCAAAAACTATCCAAAGTGTCCAAAAACTATGTAACTATTTTAATAACTATTCACAAAACTATCAAACTATATAAATATTTTAACTATCCAAAGTTTCTAAAAACTATATAACTATTTTCCAAGTGCATTTCGAGTTAATATTTGATGTTGGAGTAATTGGCTTTTTTCGGAAAAGTGATCGAATAAAATATAAACAAAAACAAAATAAAACAAACATGATCCTTTAGCAAATTATACGTTTGAAAAATCTAGGTGATGTGAAACCGATTAAAAGTTAAAGTTAAAAGAAAGTTTTAAATAATCTTACAAGGGGGTTAACAGTCCTTCAAGACTAAATCTAGTCCTCCTTTGCTGGGAACACGAAATAGCCAAAACAATTTTCTCTCCGTTTTTCAAGTTGAGGAAATAAAAATAAAAATTGGGCTTTTCAGCAAAATGATCCTATAGAATAGCCTATATACAAAAACAAAACAAATATGATCCTTCCACAAATCATATGCTTTAAACAAATAGGTGAGGTGGGACTGTGGCGTAATTTTGTCAAATCCTGGGGGTAGGGGCAAACTTAGAGCCAATTTTTTTAAATCAAGTGATAATGACAGTGAAAAATGGGTAATCAACTATCATAATAGTACAATAGATACACCTAAGAAAATACCTAAGACATACCTAATAAAACTGACCCGTTTCTCTGGATGTTTGAATTATGCATGCATATCTTAGTTTTGAAAAGATTTTGAAGAAACGAAATTTCAGATGGGGGGGGGGGGGAAACCAAGGTCTGTGAAGTGCAGTTACCATTTTTCAATGAATATACAAAGAAAAAAACACATTTCTCAAAATGTAGGGGCAATCTTGTTGAACAAATACCCCACACCCCTGGTGGACAAAACCCGGAAATGCCCTGATGTGGGATCAAATAAAACTTCAAATCAAAGAAAGTTTTAAAAATCTTAAAAAGAGGTTAACAGCCCTCCGAGACTAAAATTTTATCTTCTCTTTGCTGGGAACACTAAATAACTGCAACAATTTTCTTTTCATTTTTTAGTTGATGAAATAAAAAATTCAAAATTGAAAAACTGGCTTTTTCAGCAAACAAACCCTATAAAATATACACAAAAACAAAACAAAGATGATCCTTCCGCAAATCATACGATTTAAAAATTTAGGTGATGTGGAACCAGATAAATTAAAAAAAAAAAAAAAAAGTATTTACGTTGTTGTTCTTACTTGGCAAGCAATTGCAAGATTTCTACCAAGCTCAAAGGCTTTCTTCTGATGATCTTCCGAGTGTCCAGAGAGCACTAATGCACCTTGACAGGACCTCGCGAGGAGACTAGCAGCTGAAGTCTCAATTTTAGAGAGCCAATCAGATACTTGGAAATTTGAGTCGAATTCTTGCGATCCGTTAGCCGATTTTTTACCATAGAATTCACTTTCGGAAAAATCACCTATGGCAGCACTCACTATTTCCACCACCTGAAATTTAGAGCAAAATAATTCCGGAATTTTCTACAAGCCTATGGAGCCATAATTCAGCGCTAGACAAAGGCAACCATTCAATAATCTCTTCATTTTAAAAATTAAATTTAGAAGTTCCTTTTTCATGCACGTTAGATTAGGATAAAACAAATAACTCATATGAGCTGTTTCCTCGCTAAAACAAGAAGCTAATTAACTATTCTATTTCCTTTTATTTACTGATTTTCTTTTTTACTTTTATGTACTTCTATTTCATTTTATTTATTATTTAATTTCCTTTTTTGTAAGCTTAGTTGTTTGAGCGTATTTTCTATTAACATTTGATTGCAATGTAATCAAACTATAATATATAATATTATAAATTATAACCCAGATATAAATTTGCAAAACATTACAAGAGTATCGAAACATTTTTTTTCTTTACATTTGTTGTTTAATCTAAGCAGATAAAAAAAATTTGAAAGTACGTTTTTCAGCATATTTTCATACTTTTAATTCTTAAGATCTTAAGATGAGCTTCCCAATGCCTTCATTTACATCTTGAAATAAGAGAAAAAAGAAGAAAAATCGCGGCCTTACAATTTGGCAGCAATAAACCCGAATGAAATTAGACCCATCGCACAAACTCTTGCGCTACCAAAATACTTTATTGTTTTATTCATATAAAATTGACGAAAATGAAAATTCTGGTTTAAAACTAATGCCATAGCCCTCCAAAAACGGAAAAAAATTACTTAATAACAATGCGCACCTTTTAGCCAAGATTTCAAAATATCTTCCTCGCGCAGTTCAACTCCATTAATCAAAATCCCTTATAGCCTAATTATTATTATTATTATTTTTTTAAG